>NC_133329.1:104533385-104833385 GCF_042186555.1 Aquarana catesbeiana | reverse complement strand
GGGAGTGTGCCTTTCCTCCAATCAGCTGTCTTGGCTGTATGCCCAGGCCTCACAGGAAGAGAAAATCTCCTAACACAGTCTGAACTTTCTAAACAGTATATAAAGCTGAAGACAGCAGATATACATGTAAAACTTATGTAGGGAGATTTGTTTCATCTCTGTATATCATCTGAGGCTGTTCACTTCACTGGGTATATGAGGGTTTACATCCACTTTAAAAGGTGTTGTAAACCCTTGAGTTTAATACATAGAATGCATTAAGGTGAAAAACCTTCTGTTATGCAGCACCCCCCAGACCCCCCCTTTTACTTACCTGAACCTGATCGTTCCGGGGACGAGCACAGCAGCTCCAGCCTTGGCTCCCATTGCTGTCAATCAAATCCAGTGGCATAGGGGGGCGGGGCTGAGTCCTGGTGTCTGTGTCAATGAACGCAGCAGCAGGAGCGCGCCTGCATGAGTGCCCCCATGGAAAGCGCTGCTGATGGAGCCCAGAAAAGGAGGATTGGGGGCCGCTCTGTGCAAAACCCTTGCACAGAGGCGTTAAGTATAACATGTTTGTTATTTTAAAAAAATTAAAAACAAGACTTTACAACCCCTTTAAATATGGCTACTTTGCATTGTGAGGATAATGATAGGGTTGTTTAATTAAAATATAATTAATTTAATTAAAATATACAGTGGGGACGGAAAGTATTCAGACCCCCTTAAATGTTTCACTCTTTGTTATATTGCAGCCATTTGCTTAAATCATTTAATTTCATTTTTTTTCCTCATTAATGTACACATAGCACCCCATATTGACAGAAAAACACAGAATTGTTGACATTTTTGAAGATTTATTAAAAAAGAAAAACTGAAATTTCACATGGTCCTAAGTATTCAGACCCTTTGCTCAGTATTTAGTAGAAGGACCCTTTTTATCTAATACAGCCATGAGTCTTTTTGGGAAAGATGCAACAAGTTTTTCACACCCGGATTTGGGGATCCTCTGCCATTCCTCCTTGCAGATCCTCTCCAGTTCTGTCAGGTTGGATGGTAAACGTTGGTGGACAGCCATTTTTAGGTCTCTCCAGAGATGCTCAATTGGGTTTAAGTCAGGGCTCTGGCTGGGCCATTCAAGAACAGTCACGGAGTTGTTGAGCAGGTTTTCATCCAGGATATCCCTGTACTTGGCCGCATTCATCTTTCCCTCGATTGCAACCAGTTGTCCTGTCCCTGCAGCTGAAAAACAC
Source organism: Aquarana catesbeiana (assembly GCF_042186555.1). Taxonomy (NCBI): domain Eukaryota; kingdom Metazoa; phylum Chordata; class Amphibia; order Anura; family Ranidae; genus Aquarana; species Aquarana catesbeiana. The sequence continues at coordinate 104,832,153 of NC_133329.1, read as the reverse complement.
CCCCACAGCATGATGCTGCCACCACCATGCTTCACTGTTGGGACTTTATTGGACAGGTGATGAGCAGTGCCTGGTTTTCTCCACGCATACCGCTTAGAATTAAGGCCAAAAAGTTCTATCTTGGTCTCATCAGACCAGAGAATCTTATTTCTCACCATCTTGGAGTCCTTCAGGTGTTTTTTTAGCAAACTCCATGCTGGCTTTCATGTGTCTTGCGCTGAGGAAAGGCTTCAGTCGGGCCACTCTGCCATAAAGCACCGACTGGTGGAGGGCTGCAGTGATGGTTGACTTTCTACAACTTTCTCCCATCCCCCGACTGCATCTCTGGAGCTCAGCCACAGTGATCTTTGGGTTCTTCTTGACCTCTCTCACCAAGGCTCTTCTCCCCCGATAGCTCAGTTTGGCCGGACGGCCAGCTCTAGGAAGGGTTCTGGTCGTCCCAAACATCTTCCATTAAAGGATTATGGAGGCCACTGTGCTCTTAAGAACTTTAAGTGCAGTGGAAATTTTTTTGTAGCCTTGGCCAGATCTGTGTCTTGCCACAATTCTGTCTCTGAGCTCTTCAGGCAGTTCCTTTGACCTCATGATTCTCATTTGCTCTGACATGCACTGTGAGCTGTAAGGTCTTATATAGACAGGTGTGTGGCTTTCCTAATCAAGTCCAATCAGTAGAATCAAACACAGCTGGACTCAAATGAAGGTGTAGAACCATCTCAAGGATGATCAAAAGAAATGGACAGCACCTGAGTTAAATATGTGAGTGTCACAGCAAAGGGTCTGAAGGACCATGTGATATTTCAGTTTTTCTTTTTTTTAATAAATCTGCAAAAATGTCAACAATTCTGTGTTTTTCTGTCAATATGGGGTGCTGTGTGTACATTAATGAGGAAAAAAAATGAACTTAAATAATTTTAGCAAATGGCTGCAATATAACAAAGAGTGAAAAATTTAAGGGGGTCTGAATACTTTCCGTCACCACTGTATTTTCTTAACCGGCATGAAATATCCTTTAGCAATGGTCTTCTGAATCTTTGTGTCGTGAACACATTAAAAAACATACTAGAGTTGATAATTTCACTACGTGGTCTGTATAATCCTTGTGTTTTGTGTGTGGAGTGTATTCTGGATTATCTGCTGTATTGATGTATGCATAGGTGCATGGAAAAAAGTTACTCCTTTTAGTCATATTGGCATCATTAATTCTGAAGTCTCATAACACTTCCAAAATACGTGTGAGTAGGGATGAGCTTCGAGTTCGAGTCAAACTCATGTTCGACTCGAACAACGGCTGTTCGCCAAACAGCGAACAATTTGGGGTGTTCGCGGCAAATTCGAATGCCCTTTAAAAGTCTATGGGAGAAATCAAAAGTGCTAATTTTAAAGGCTTATATGCAAGTTATTGTCATAAAAAGCGTTTGGGGACCTGGGTCCTGCCCCAGGGGACATGGATCAATGCAAAAAAAAGTTTTAAAAGCGGACGTTTTTTCGGGAGCAGTGATTTTAATAATGCTTAAAGTGAAACAATAAAAGTGTAATGTCCCTTTAAATTTCGTACCTGGGGGTGTCTATAGTATGCCTGTAAAGGGGCGCATCTTTCCCGTGTTTAGAACAGTCTGACAGCAAAATGACATTTCAAAGGAAAAAAAGTCATTTAAAACTACTCGCGGCTATTAATGAATTGCTGGTCCGACAATACACATAAAAGTTCATTGATAAAAACGGCATGGGAATTCCCCACAGGGGAACCCCGAACCAAAATAAAAAAAAAAAAAAAATGACGTGGGGGTTCCCCCAAATTCCATACCAGGCCCTTCAGGTCTGGTATGGATATTCAGGGGAACCCCGCTCCAAAATAAAAAAAAAAAAACGGCATGGGGTCCCCCCAAGAATCCATACCAGACCCTTATCCGAGCACGCAACCTGGCAGGCCGCAGGAAAAGAGGGGGGGACGAGAGAGCGCCCCCCCTCCTGAACCGTACCAGGCCACATGCCCTCAACATTGGGAGGGTGCTTTGGGGTAGCCCCCCAAAACACCTTGTCCCCATGTTGATGGGGACAAGGGCCTCATCCCCACAACCCTTGCCCGGTGGTTGTGGGGGTCTGCGGGCGGGGGGCTTATCAGAATCTGGAAGCCCCCTTTAACAAGGGGACCCCCAGATCCCGGCCCGCCCCCCTGTGTGAAATGGTAAGGGGGTACAAAAGTACCCCTACCATTTCACAAAAAAACTGTCAAACATGTTTTTTTTTTTTTTTTTTTTTTTTTGCCACTTCAGTCGACCTTTTGAGGGGATTGAATCAATTTTGAGGATCATATTCTGAACCATCTCCCTCTCAGTGTCTCATCATTGTAGCCTTTGCCAAAATTTAATCAAAACACTTACAAAATGTGCATCTCTTAGGGGTTAGGCTAACTCAATAACCCCGCTTGATTTCTAAACTTCATTATTTTTAATCCCCCCTAACCCCTCCCCCCTCCCTTCTCTCCAAGGTCAGCTCTATTTTACTCCTACTGGCATTAATCTAGGGCCTTCAATTCTTTCACATATCTCCAAGTTTTTTTAAATTGTTTCCACTGTTCCCAGACCGCCAGAGTCCCGTTATCTTTCTCTTCTAATTTATTTACAAGCTCCTCATTGTTATATGTTTCTTCTATCGCATCAAACCACTCCCATGTCTCAGGGCTCTCCTTCCTCTGCCATCCCCTAGGTATTAGTCTCTTAGCAGCGTTTAAGAGGAAGGGGATCAATGTCTGCTTGTATTTTTTTGTATCTCCTTCCCATCCATGAAATAACACCACCCATGGGTCCTCTGCCACTTCTATGTTAGTGATAATCTTTATTAATGCAAGAGTCCTCTTCCAAAAAATTTTTATTTTGGGGCAACTCCACCAGATGTGACCCATTGTTCCCAGCCCATGACAGCCCCTCCAGCAGAGTGCTGTTGAACCGGTCCGGTATTTACTTAGTATTTCGGGGGTTAAATAACTTCTACTTATACATTTATAATTCATTTCTGCGGACTGTGTATCAAGTGTTAAGTTGAAAGTCCTATTTAATATTTTGCTTATTATATTTTTATCTTTTTTTGTGCCCAAGTCCCTCTCCCATTTCTCTATGTATGGCGGTATCTCCACCTTTTCAGCCCCCATCAGAATTTTATATAATTTGGAAATGGTGTTTCTCGAATTTTCTGAATCACATAACTTTTCCATTTCTGTCAAATCCTCCCCAGATCTAATGGGTTGGGGTAGTTTGCTTACGAAGTGTTTCAGTTGTAGATACCGCCATTCATCTATCCCCCGTGATTCCCTATCTTGTCTAAGCTGTTGGAGTGTAATTATTTTTCCATTTTTGATTATATCTCTCACCTGTGAAATCCCCCAAAATGATTCTTTCCCTCCTACTTTTTGAGTGCCTGGTGCAAAATATTCATTGTCTTTAAGTGACAATAGTGGGGAATTGTATTTCCCAATCACTTTTTTATACACCCCGTCCCATACTTTAAATACTATCTGTGTGATTACGTGGGTATTTTTAACTAAAGTTCTGCTATGTGGAGGGTTCCAGATTATATTTCCTAAGTGCACATTACTAATTGTGTTCTCTATTTTCACCCACCCTTTTTCATTACTTTTTTTAACCCAATCTGTTAATCTTGATAAAATTATGGCCTTGTAGTAATTTCGTATATCTGGTACCGCCAGTCCCCCGTTATCTTTACTTTGTTTTAATATCTGGAAGGGGACTCTTGCTCTTTTATTTTTCCAAACAAAATTCATCATTATTTTGTTCAATTTCCTTAGGTAAAACTGGGGCAGAGGGACCGGGATCATCTGAAAGTGGTAGGTTATCTTAGGGATGAGTGTCATTTTCAAGACATTTATTCGCCCTATCCATGAGAGCGGTTTGCTGGCGAGTCTCTTGCATTCCGTTCTAATACTGTCCAATAGAGGGATGTAATTTATGTGGTAAATCTTATCTATAGAGTTTGTTAATTGAATTCCCAGGTACTTAAGCTGCTTGGTCCACCCAAAACCAGATACCCTCTTCACCTTATCTGCTTCTGCCTTTTTCAAGTTGATGTTTAATATTTCCGATTTACCCAAATTTATTTGAAAGTTGGATAAATCTCCGTATTTCCTCAATGCTACATTCAATTTCTTTAGAGAGGCTACTGGATCAGTTATATATAATAGCACGTCATCTGCAAATGCTGCAATTTTGTGTTCATCCTCCCCTACCTTGATACCTTTTATCTCAGGGTCTCTACGTATCGTTGCAAGGAGTGGTTCCAGGGATAGGATAAAGAGCAACGGCGACAGAGGGCAACCCTGCCTCGTGCCGTTCCGCATCTCAAAAGGCTGGGACATTAACCCGTTAACTTTTATTGAGGCCATGGGGTGATGGTATAATGTCCTTATCCGTTGAATCATTATGGGTCCTATTCCCATAGCCTCCAGAGTCTGAAACATGAACCCCCAGTCTACCCTGTCGAAGGCCTTTTCGGCATCCATCGACAGCAGTAGCCCTGGGGGTCCATCCTCCTTCAGCTTTTGTAGCAAGAGGAGCGTCTTAACTCCGTTGTCCCTCCCTTCTCTTTTGGGGACGAACCCCACTTGGTCCGGGTTGACCAAAAGGTTTATATGTTCCTTTAATCTCTCTGCCAAGACCTTCGCGTATAGTTTTGTGTCGGTGTTGAGCAGAGAGATTGGCCTAAAGCTGGAACAGAGTGTTTTCTCCTTTCCTTCCTTTGGGATAATTGTGATAGACGCCTGAAGGGCTTCTCTGCTCATCTCGTAGCTATCTCCTAGTCCATTCATGTAATTGCAAAGCCTAGGGATTAATATTTCTTTGAATTTTTTGTAATAGAACAATGTGAACCCATCCGGGCCCGGACTTCTCCCTTGGGCTCCGCCTATTAGAGCTTTCCCAATTTCCTCCTCCGTAATTGGCTCATCAAGATGGGCCCTCGCTAGATCTGATATTATAGGTAAATTGGCGTTCTTTAAATAAATATTATTAATCTCTCTCCTGTTTTTAGATTTGGGCTCGTGCGCTTTGACTGAGTACAAGTCTTGGTAATATTCCCTGAAGGTTTCAGCTATCTTTCTAGAGGAATGTTCCATACGGCCGTTTTTAGTCTGAATCTTCTCGATGAAGTTTCTGGCTTTCTTTTTTTTTACTATTTTAGCGAGTACCTTACTAGGTTTGTTTCCCCAACAATATTGGTCTTTTATCCTCCTCCCATATGTTGTTTTTGATTCAAGTTCCAGTGCCTTTTTTAACTCTATCCTTTTGATTGTCAGCTGTCTATACATCTTGCTAGATGGCGAGCCTGTTTGTTTTTTGTGTTCCTGCTCTAGCTTGTCTACCTCCCTTGTTAAGTTCTGAATGGCCTCGTGTTTTTCCTTTTTTCTCCGGGCTCCCATCTTAATCAAGACCCCTCTAATATATGATTTATGAGCCTCCCAGAGTATAGACCCTGAGACTTCTCCATTATCATTAACAGTAAAGTATTTTTCCAGTTCCTTTCTGACTAATGCATAACCTTCCTCATCTCTTATTAACTCCTCGTTAATGCACCATTGATCCCTGGGTCTTATCTCCCCCCTTATTGTCATTTCCAGAACTACAGGGGCATGGTCTGAAAAGGTTATATTACCTATCTTGACGTCTACCACCTCCTCTATTTCCCTGTGATCTATAAGCCCCACATCTATACGGGAGTACGAGCCATGCACAGGAGAGTAATATGTATAGTCACGCAAACAAGGGTGAGTCACCCTCCATATGTCCACCAACTGGTGTAAAGATAATTTTTGTTTCACCATTTTTAATTGACCATTATTCGTTTCCTGTGTGCGGGCCGTACTGTCTATTTTTGGGTCCATACAGAAGTTGAGGTCTCCCATCAAGATTAGTTGTCCTTTCCTAAATTCTATTATTTTTTCTAAAATTTGGATAAAATATTTCATAGGGTTTTGGTTTGGAGCGTAGATGTTGGCTAGGGTGTACTCCCTTTCGTTTAATCTGCCTCTGAGAATGAGGAATCTACCTTCTGGGTCTACCATTCTATCATCTAACACAAATCTTGTTGTTTTTGCGAATCCTATAGCGACCCCTCGGGTTTTACTCGAGATGGTGTCTCCATGGTACCAGAGCGGAAAATCGCTCGAAAAGAGCTTTAACTTAGACTGTTGTGAGATATGTGTCTCCTGGAGGAAGACTACATCAGGGCCCAATATTTTAAGCTCATTAAGAACATTTCTACGCTTTCTTTTCATATTTAGACCTCTGACGTTGTACGTGATGAATTTTAAGGTGGGCCTAACTATCATTCAATATGGGTAAATACCTCATCTTTCCTTTGACCTTGGAGAGAATCCCCCTTAAAAAAAAAAAAAATTGCGACCCCCATTCCCAGAACCCCCTCCCTCACACACCCCTCCCACCCCCCCTCCCCCCACGTGGTCCTTATTGGACCCATAGACCATTGAGGAATACCCAGATGTGAGCTCCTCTCTTGGTCACCACCTCTGAGGGTGAAGCTCTTGGTGTGCTGCTCGGCAAGCCATCACGGCTCGGTACCCAAGGAGCAATCTTGCTCCCATTTACTTCTATTGGCTTTACCAAGTTACCTCCCACCTCCCCCCCCCCCCCCCGCCCGCCCCCACCTCCAGATAATTATATGTAACCTATTCCCAGATCCACCCACTTTTCACTGGCCCAGTCCGGTAGTGGGGGGGCCTGAATTTCTAGTTTTCCACAGAATTTTTCCAGGTCTCCTGGGAATCTCAGTTTTGCTGTTTTTCCTTCTCTGCTTCCTATCAGACAGGCCGGGAACCCCCATGTGTATTTAATGTTTTGTTCCTTTAATAGGTCTAAGAGGGGCTTCAGATGGCGTCTTCTGGTTAGAGTATCTCTGGCTAGATCAGGGTAGACTGATATCCTGGCATCTTCATATAGAAGTGGTGTTCTTCCTCGGAGTTTTGCCCATAGATTATCCTTATCTACAAAATACCTGAATTTCACAATAATGTCCCGGCTTCTCTCCGTGCGACTTGTGTCCCGTCTACCTATCCGGTGAATCCGCTCGATTTTGGGGAATTCCCCACCCCCTAGTTCCAGGATAGGACCAAAAATGTCTGCCATAATCTTTTTTAAATCTTCATCCTTCCTCTCTGGGACCCCTCTGATTCTCAGATTTTGTCTGCGATTTCTGTTTTCTTGATCTTCTAATCTGTAACAGATTTTTATTTGATTTTGGTGTATAATTTTAAGTTGTTCTTTTATTTCAGAGAGGTCCAGTTCTTGTTTATCTAATATGTCCTCAGTTTTTTCCACTCTAGCAAGAATACCCCCCAGATCCATCCTTAAAACATTTATTTCCGTTTTGATTGCTAGTTCGAGTGATTTAAACATTTCTATTATCTCGTTTTTTGAGGGGGGTTGCATATCTTGACTGCCTTCCTCCATTCGGGTATTATCTAGAATACTATCAACTGAGGAGTCCTGTCTTGAGTGTTCAGGGGTCTGTGCAACTTTTCCAGTCCCCCCCATTTTTTTTTCAGTCAGGGTTGACTTTTGGGTCTCTAAGCGGGGGTTTCCCGGGCTGCCTCCGCGATTCATATATTGCTTAATAGTACTCCCAGAGGCGGTACCGCTTGCGGAGCTATCTTTAGGGGTTTTCCGTACGCCCCCCATCCCCATCTTGGGCGTCGCTTTGTTTGTTGATTATTTTCCGTTCTTAGTTATTGAGCCTATGCAAGGGTGTTTCAGCAGGTAGTGTAAATGAGATAAAGAGACAGATAATAAATAATCGTGTATGTTATCTTAAATGTTTCTCCCCCAACGGGGATTATTCCAGGACTGATAACACTTATATTTCACGATAACTTTCACCCTTTGTAGTTACAAATATCGGGAGAGCAATGCAGCACATGTGAAGACAGTTATATCAACCAGTGTATTTGTATATCAAAGATCAGAAGGGGACCTTTTCTTAAGATCCTATTTGATTTCCATACCTTCCAGCGGTCTTCATCCCTTTTACAGCGGGACTGCTGTTCCACTCTTACCTACACAGGCTTGGCTCTAGGGGTTCCTTTCCACCCTCTCTGAGCTGACAGGGGATTCGTCTGATCGATTGCCTAGGAGTGGGTAGACACAGGCTGTTTCGCTATTCCCTCTGCACCTCCGACAGCAGTGGATGCCGGGGCATCAAGACGCGGCGCTCCGGCAGCTGCCCGAATAGCAGGGCGGTGTGAAGGCAAGGGGGAGCGAGGACGGGGGCCCGGGGGAGCGCGAGCTAGGCAACCAGTGGCTATGCCTCCATTCCTCTCCTAGGGCTGCGTGCCGCTCGCGGAAGCTTCCGGCTGTTCATCCGGACCATGGATCCCGTAGCTCTGCGGGCGGCGCTCCGTGCTCTATCCCGTCTTCCCGACCTCCCATCCGCAGAGCTGCTTGTTTGATCAAGCACGCGGCCGCTAACGCTGGCCGGCCAGCACACCTCCTTCTCCTCCCCTCCCGTCAGACGTCTTACGTCATGACCCGCCCCCCTCCCAAAAAAACTGTCAAACATGTTAAAAATGACAAGAGACAGTTTTTGACAATTCCTTTATTTAAATGCTTCTTCTTTCTTCTATCTGCTATCTTCTTTCTTCTATCTTCCTTCGGTTTCTTCCTCCATCTTCTTCTTCTTCTGGTTCTTCCTCCGGTGTTCTCGTCCGGCATCTCCTCCGCGGCGTCTTCTTATCTTCTTCTCCTCAGGCCGCTCCGTATCCATGATGGCATGGAGGGAAGCTCCCGCTGTGTGGCGCTTCTGTCTTCATCTTTTTCTTCATCTTTTCCTCTTTATCTTCTTCTCTTCATCTTCTTGTCTTCATCTTCTTTTCGGGCCGCTCCGCATCCATGATGACATGGAGGGAGGCTCATGCACAGGGACTTGACGGGGACTACCCTGTGGCATTCCCCGTGACGTCAGAAGGGGGCGGGGTTACGTAACGGGTGACACAGGGAAGTCCCCGTCAAGTCCCCGTGCATCAGAGGGGGGCGGGGTCACCGGGTGCCCCCCCCGTTATTTAAGAACCGTCAGAAGAGGAGTAGCGTCACACAGCGGGAGCCTCCCTCCATGCCATCATGGATGCGGCCCGACAAGAAGATGAAGACAAGAAGATGAAGAGAAGAAGGTGAAGAGAAAAAGATGAAGAGAGAAGCGTCACACAGCGGGAGCTTCCCTCCATGCCATCATGGATGTGGAGCAGCCCGAGGAGAAGAAGATAAGAAGACGCCGCGGAGGAGATGCCGGACAAGAACACCGGAGGAAGAACCAGAAGAACCAGAAGAAGATGGAGGAAGAAACCGAAGGAAGATAGATTGAAGAAAGAAGATAGAAGAAAGAAGAAGCATTTAAATAAAGGAATTGTCAAAAACTGTCTCTTGTAATTTTTAACATTTTTGACAGTTTTTTTGTGAAATGGTAGGGGTACTTTTGTACCCCCTTACCATTTCACACAGGGGGGAGGGCCGGGATCTGGGGGTCCCCTTGTTAAAGGGGGCTTCCAGATTCTGATAAGCCCCCCGCCCGCAGACCCCCACAACCACCGGGCAAGGGGACATGGGGACAAGGTGTTTTGGGGGGCTACCCCAAAGCACCCTCCCAATGTTGAGGGCATGTGGCCTGGTACGGTTCAGGAGGGGGGCGCTCTCTCCCCCCCCCCCTATTTTCCTGCAGCCTGCCAGGTTGCGTGCTCGGATAAGGGTCTGGTATAGATTTTAAGGGGGGACCCCACGCCTTTTTTTTTTTTTTTTTAAATTTTGGCCGGGGTTCCCCTTAATATCCATACCAGACCTGAAGGGCCTGGTATGGAATTTATGGGGACCCCCCCCCATGTCATTTTTTTTTAAAATTTTGGTTCGGGGTTCCCCTGTGGGGAATTCCCATGCCGTTTTTATCAATGAACTTTTATGTGTATTGTCAGACCGGCAATTCATTAATAGCAGCGAGTAGTTTTAAATGACTTTTTTTCCTTTGAAATGTCATTTTGCTGTCAGACTGTTCTAAACACGGGAAACATGCGCCCCTTTACAGGCATACTATAGACACCCCCCAGGTACGAAATTTAAAGGGATATTACACTTTTATTGTTTCACTTTAAGCATTATTAAAATCACTGCTCCCGAAAAAACGTCCGTTTTTAAAACTTTTTTTTGCATTGATACATGTCCCCCGGGGCAGGACCCAGGTCCCCAAACACTTTTTATGACAATAACTTGCATATTAGCCTTTAAAATTAGCACTTTTTGATTATTCATGTTCGTGTCCCATAGACTTTAATGGTATTCGCGTGTTCAAACAACTTTTTTGCCTGTTCGCAAGTTCTGGTGCGAACCGAACAGGGGGGTGTTCGGCTCACCCCTACTTGTGAGATTACAAGTAATTCATTATTGTATTAAACACAATATTGAAATGAAATACAAACACCTATCAACAGTTTTGAACAACTCAGCAACAACTACATAGAGGTATGGCACACAAAATACTCCATCCAGAAAAGTAAAATGAGTTAAAGTATAACTAAGCCCAATAATAAAAAAAAAAAAAATCTGAGAAACTAAACTTGACAGAATAGAAAATCAGTTTGTTATATGGACATTTTGGGATGCAATGGTTCTAAAAAAAATGTTTCTAAAAATATTATTTTCTGCCTTCCAAAAAAATAGTTTCATGTCTCAGTCCTCCAATGTATTAATATGTTTTTCCTTTCATGTATTCCTGTCTCTTCTCTCTGCTCCCTCAGATGTGGTGACAGACTTTGCCTTTTCACCTTTCGATGACAATCTCCTGGTCACGGGATCTGCTGACCAAACAGTGAGTAGGAACATTTCAACTGTTCAGACATCACTTGCCTTCTTTGTGTGCTAAGTTAAAGGGGTTGTAAAGTTAGAAGGTTTTCGACCTTAAAGGATAAGTTCACCTTTTGTAACATGTTGCACCCATATTTAGGATGTAACGTGTTACATATGCACTGGCCCCCGATCCCCCCGAGGCATTTTGTAGATCACAGAGAGAGTTAATAACATTGTTCAGTACCCAGGAAATTACTGGGACACAAGATTAGCCGCTATTTTTTGTATTTATTTACTACAGGCATTTATATAGCAATTTACTCAGCACCTTTCATATATATTGTACATTCACATCAGTCCCTGCCCTCAAGGAGCTTACAATCTAAGATCCCTACCTCACATTGATACATATACTCGGGCCAATTGACACCAAAACTAATTATTTTACCAACATGTCTTTGGATGTCACAAAGGTACAGGGAGAACATGCAAACCCCATGCAGGTAGTGCAGTGGTTGGAATTTGAAAATGACCCTAGTGCTGCTTGGTGGAAGTGCTAACCACTTAACCACTGTGCTGCCCTACTTACAGAAACTGCAAAACTAATGCAGCCACCACATCTAGGGACTGGTAAGATGAAATGTATTAGAGTTTGCTCTTGGGTTTGACAGTGGCTAAATGGTTAGCATTTCCTCCTAGCAGCACTACGGTTGTCGGTTCAAATTCCAACCACGGCACTACCTGCTTAGAGTTTGCATGTTCTCCCTGTGCCTGCGTGGGTTTCCTCCGGGTACTTTGGTTTCCTCCCACACTTCAAAGACATGCCGGGAGGTTAATTGGATCCTGTCTAAATTGGGCATATTATGTGTATGTATAATTGTGAGTTAGGGACCTTAGATTGTAAGCACCTTGAGGGCAGGGACTGATGTGAATGTATATCAGATATACAGTATGTAAAGCATTGCATAAATTGACAGAGCTATAGAAGTACCTGTAATAGATGAATAAATATATTGTAATGAGCAGTTAGGCTCCAATATTGTAAGGTCTCCCTCTAGTGGCAGCCAGTAGATATAAACAGAAGCAAGGGCGTTGAAACTTGCAAAGGGGAATATTAATCTCTTAATTTAAAGTACAGTTTCCCATCTACTTTACTGTACCGCTTGAATATGTAGTACAGCAGTGAAGAGAGTAATCTACAGTATCTGTTTATACACTTGAAATTTAATAAGATAAGCAACATTCACCATTACCATTAGGCCCATTTCACACGATCTGACCGATCGAGTCCACCTGTCTGTTTTCCAGGTGGACCCGATCAGGCCACCCATTGTCCTCTATGGGGAGACGGATGTCAGCAGATATGTGTCTGTTCACAATCTGACAAAATATGATGAAAAGAGACCAATGGCCATCCGTTCAGCGGGTCGGATCAGATAAAAACTGACAGGCGGTCCATTTTCATCCCATCTCCCCATAGAGACGAGCGGGACTCTGACAGGTCCATCTCTGTACAGTGAGCGGAGACGGACCTGTCATCTGCCTGCTCAGCAGGGATCAGCAGAGCGTTTCCGTGGAGCAAGCGGAGTCCCTCAAAATGGATCCACCCCGTGTGAAAGGGGCCTTAATCATTAGGGCTTGTTTGTTCTATGCAGATCAATGCAGGCTCAATGCAATGGCACTCCGCAGCGCATTCTAATGTGCTGCAGCTCATATAGCTGAATACATGAAATTCCAAAAGAGTGAAAAAAAAAAAAACAGTAAACAGTGCCATGAGTTGTAACAATGTATCGCACTATCCCTATATAACGCAGACCAGTGCATGCTCTCTTATTAAGAACCCCTATAGTTTCCGTTTTAAAGTGGAACTCTAGGAAAATAAAAGTTAACCTTTGCTTTGTTAAATGCATGTTTTGTTTGAGGAAAAACAACGGCCTTATTCCACCTTCCCTGGCAGCGGTAACTCCTATCTGCTCTACAGTGCTTCAAGATGTGGGAAGTACTCAATGTCCTCACACACAATGCAGGGTCATTGGCCTTGCATTGTTTATGATGATGTCAGAGAGGCTGCGGGACACCCGCAGGACCAAGGAATAACAAAGGTATTTCTGCTTATTCTGCTGATAGACAAAATGAGCATTTAACCCTTGCAGTGCATGAACAAATTACAGGGGTTAACTTTTGTTTTCTTTGGAATGCTTTAAAAAAAGTACCTTTCTCATATTTATTGTACATTTGCAGTGACTCTGTTATCTAAGATATAATTGTGGTTTGTTACCCTTGTTGCCTTATTTTGCAGATCAAACTGTGGCAGTTGAGTGAAACTGGAAATGCGGCTGATCCCAAAGGGACGCTGGCATCGATAGGGGGACAAGTGAAGGCTTTGCAGTTTCACCCCTCAGCTGACACCCTACTGGTCTCTGCAGCTGGAAAATCTGCTCAGATCTGGGATCTCTCCAGAGAAATGCCCCTTGCAGGTATCTGTTGTCAACAGCTGTTAAGAAAATGGGAATACACTTAAAGTGGCATGCTTGTTAAACTCTAGAATGTAACATTTCGTGTGACTGTCACAATGACTGTGACTGGACAATTCGATCGTGTGTGGGCTCCAGCTGACTTTTTTTCCCCTAAAATTCCAACGGACCTAGAAATAAAACAGGTTTCAAATCTTTCCGACGGACTCGGGTCTGGTCGAAAAATCCGCTCGTCTTTATGCTAGTCCGACGGACAAAAATCGACGCTAGGGCAGCTGTTGGCTACTGGCTATCAACTTCCTTATTTTAGTCCGGTCGTACGCCATCACATACGAATCTGTGGGACTTTGGTTGATCGTGTGTAGGCAAGTCTGTTCGTTCAAAAGTCCGACGGAAAGTCCGTCGGACCAGCAGTCCGGTCGAAAAGTCCGCCCGTGTGTACGCGGCATAAGAGATTCAACTATGCAGGAAAACATAGGAACTGGGGTGCGGAAAAAAGGCAGCAGTGCTCTGGACTGATGAGTGATATGAAAATGTAAAATGTTTGGCTGTAACAGGAGACAGTTTGTTCCTGAAGGGCTGAAGACCTGTACAATAATGAGTGTCTGCAGACAACAGTGAAGCATGGTGGAGGTTCCTGGCAAGTTTGGAGCTGCATTTCTGCAAATGAAATTGGAGATTTGGTCATGATCAATGGTATTTTCAATGCTGAGAAATACAAGCAGATATTTATCCATCATGCCATACCATTAGAGAGGCAAGTGATTGGCCCCAAATGTATTCTGGAGTAGGACAATGACCCCAAACATACAGCCAATGTCATTAAGAACTACAGTGCCTTGAAAAAGTATTCACACCCCTTGAAATTTTCCACTTTTTGTCATGTTGCAACCAAAAACGTAAATGTATTTTATGTGATAGACCAACACAAAGTGGCACATTTTCGTAAAGTGGAATGAAAATAATAAGTCGTTTTCAATTTTTTTTTACAAATAAATATGTGCAAAGTGTGGCGTGCATTTGTATTCAGCCCCCTTTATTCTGATATCCCCATCTAAAATCTAGTGAAATCAGTTGCCTTCAGAAGTCACCTAATTGGTAAATATATTCCACCTGTGTGTAATTTAATCTCAGTATAAATACAGCTGTTCTGTGAAGCCCTCAGTAGTTTGCTAGAGAACCTTAGTGAACAAACGGCATCATGAAGGCCAAGGAACACACCAGACAGGTCAGGGATAAAGTTGTGAAGAAGTTTAAAGCAGGGTTAGGTTAAAAAAAAATATCCCAAGCTTTGAACATCTCACGGAACACTATTCAATCCATCATCCGAAAATGGAAAGAGTATGACACAACTGCAAACCTACCAAGACATGGCCATCCACCTAAACACAACACAATCTCCTGCGCTCGGGAGCTTAGTCAATGAGTAAGTGGTGTAGCCAATCCTTCAGATAGAATATGGAATGTCAATGGTTTTTTCTATATATGTCCACCTAAACTGACAGGCCGGGCAAGGAGGCATTAATCATAGAAGCAGCCAAGAGGCCCATGGTAACTCTGGAGGAGCTGCAGAGATCCACAGCTCAGGTGGGAGAATCTGTCCACAGGACAACTATTGGCTGTGTACTCCACAAATCTGGCCTTTATGGAAGAGTGGCAAGAAGAAAGCCATTTGTGAAAGAAAGCCATAAGAAGTCCTGTTTGCAGTTTGCGAGAAGCCATGTGGGGGACACAGCAAACATGTGAAAGAAGGTGCTCTGGTCAGATGAGACCAAAATTGAACTTTTTGGCCTAAAAGCAAAACGCTATGTGTGGTGGAAAACTAACACTGCACATCACCCTGAACACACCATCTCCACCATGAAACATGGTGGTGGCAGCATCATGTTGTGGGGATGCTTTTCTTCAGCAGGGGACAGGGAAGCTGTTCAGAGTTGATGGGAAAATGGATGAAGCCAAATACAGGGCGATCCTAGCAGAAAACCTGTTATAGTCTGTAAAAGACTTAAGACTGGGGTGGAGGTTCACCTTCCAGCAGGACAACAACCCTAAACCAGAGCTACAATGGAATGGTTTGGATCAAAGCATTCTCATGAGTTAGAATGGCCCATTCAAAATCCAGACCTAAATCTAATTGAGAATCTGTGGCAAGACTTGAAAATTATGTGCTGTAAATTGCCTCCAGCATTGATCCTGTTTCTTCTTGCCGGAGCCTGCCATTTTGTTGAAGCCCAGAGTTCCTGAACAGCAGTAAATCTTAACCACTCCTGGGCACTTTCACCCCCTTCCTGCCCAGGCCAATTTTCAGCTTTCGGCACTGTCAAATTTTGAATGACAATTGCGCGGTCATGCAATGCTGTACCCAAATGAAGTTTTTATCCTTTTGTTTGAGACAGATGGAGCTTTGTTTTAGTGGTATTTATTTACCACTGGGGTTTTCATTTTTTGCAAAGAAACAAAAACAAAATCATATTAGTGCCACTCGCTGATCAGTGGAATCAGTGCCATTGATATGTGGCACTGATAGGCGGCACTGATGTGCAGGCACTGAAAGGCAGCACTGATAGGCGGCATTTTGGGGGATTTTGTCTTAGAATCTGTTAGAAAATTTTGTAAAAAAGTAATTTTTCTCCTTCACTGATATGCACTGATGAGCCTGCACTGATGGGTACTGATCGGCTGCACTGATGAGAAGGCATTAATATGCGGCACTGATATGTGGCATTGATTTGCAGGCACTGAAAGGCAGCACTGATATGTGGCACTGATAGGCGGCATTTATGGGCACTGATTGACGGCACTGATGTGCAGGCACTGAAAGGCAGCACTTATGTGCAGGCACTGAAAGGCAGCACTGATGTGCAGGCACTGAAAGGCAGCACTGATGTGCAGGCACTGAAAGGCAGCACTGATGTGCAGGCACTGAAAGGCAGCACTGATGTGCAGGCACTGAAAGGCAGCACTGATGTGCAGGCACTGAAAGGCAGCACTGATGTGCAGGCACTGAAAGGCAACACTGATGTGCAGGCACTGAAAGGCAGCACTGATGTGCAGGCACTGAAAGGCAGCACTGATGTGTAGGCACTGAAAGGCAGCACTGATGTGTAGGCACTGAAAGGCAGCACTGATGTGCAGGCACTGAAAGGCAACACTGATGTGCAGGCACTGAAAGGCGATAACCGGCATTTCCTTGTTTACATGTGATCAGCTGTGATTGGACACAGCTGATCACATGGGTAAAGAGCTGCATCATTGGCTCTTTACCGAGATCGGGCATGCGTCGGGGACACAGTGCGCCACCGATTACCGTGCTGCACGGCGAGAGTGGGACGACTTCATATGTGCCAGAACAAAAGAGCACCCCGCCTGCCATTATTTGTCTGTACTGGGGGCGGGAGATGGTTAAGTCTGTCAGCAGATTCGGCACAGTGCCTAATAATAGAGAGCAACTGCGCATGTGCAGAGCGGGGCGAGACAGTATATTAAACTGGATTTTAAACAGTATAGGCCCTTATTTCTAATGTTTTACATACAGTAGCTATACCTGGAAAATGGGCCATCCTGATGTGATTTAGCAGGACTTAATTTTCTGACTAAAGTTACCTTTTAAATAGAAAGACAAAAACAAAATCAGCTCTAGTTTTTAACAAATGCCACAGCTCAGTGTATTGATCAATGTTGTAAATCGTTCATGTTTTTATTGCTTATCCCATCACTATGCTTGTTTGGACAATGAAGTGTGTCTTGTACCCCTTTATAGAAGTGGAAGTGACCCTCGTATCTCTCTTTTCCTGTTTTTTAGCGCTGGATAATCACAGTGACCTTGTGCAGAGCATTTGTTGGAGTCAGGATGGTGTACTGATAGGAACCACATCCAAGGTATGTACCCTGATTAAAGGAAATCTATGGTCATCAGCACTGCAAAAATAATACATATAATAGTTATTTTTGACAGTCTAATATAAGCTTACTTCAGTGGTTCTCAACACCTGTCCTCAGGACCCACCAACAGACCAGATTGTAAGTATTACCTTGGGGAGATGCAGACTAGAATACTGCAATCACTGAGCAGCAAATGATATCACCTGTGATGTATTTCAGTTATCTTGCAAACCTGGCCTGTTAGTGGGTCCTGAGAACAGGAGTTGAGAACCACTGGCTTACTTAAAATGTTGTGGGTTCTGCCTTTCTGCTGGTCATCACTTCCCACAACTTCCTTGATTCCCTGCATGTTTTGAAGCTTCTACTCTGCTGTTTACTTTCAATATCTAAGGACTACATATCCCCAGGTACCTTGCTGCCTGCAAGCTGTGATTCCTGTATTGACTCCGCCTCCTGAAACTCCTCTTGTTCAGAAGGCAGGCTCTGTGAAATATATGACACAGCAGTGCCTACTCACAGGGCATAGTGACTTTGTCACAGAATTCAAGGAATTAAATGCGTGGGGATCTTCACAATTAAGTTTACAAATTGCAATATCATTCAGAGTAATAGGAGGCAAAACTAAAAAGTGGAAATGAATATATGAATAGAAATTTTGACCATAGATATCCTGAACACTTTAACCACTTGCCGACCAGCCGCTGCAGTTGTACTGCGGCAGAATGGCACGGCTGGGCGAAACAACGTTATGTTACGTCGCTTTACCCTGTGGCCACTAGGGGCGCGCGCCTGCTGCTCGCCCTTGGAGCCAATGCGAGTGCCCGGCGGTCACGATCACCGCTGGGCTCCCGCGATCGCTACTGACACGCGAAGAACCAGGATCTGTGTGTGTAAACACACAGTTTCCAGTTCTCTTGAGAGGAGAAGGGACAGATCGTCTGTTCATACAGAGTATGAACAGCGATCTGTCATCTCCCCTACACAGTCCCCCCCCCCCTTCAGTTAGAACACACACTAGGGAACACATTAACCCCTTGATCGCCCCCTTGATCGACACTACCTGCTTGAAGTTTGCATGTTCTCCCTGTACCTGCGTGGGTTTCCTCCGGGTACTCTGGTTTCCTCCCACACTCTAAAGACATGCTGGTAGGTTAATTGGATCCTGTCTAAATTGTCCCTAGTATGTATGAATGTGAGTTAGGGACCTTAGATTGTAAGCTCCTTGAGGGTAGGGACTGATGTGAATGTACAATGTATATGTAAAGCGCTGCGTAAATTGACGGCGCTATATAAGTACCTGAAATAAATAAATAATAATAAATAAATAAATAGTGTTAACCACTTCCCTGCCAATGACATTTTTACAGTAATCAATGCATTTTTATAGCTCTGATCGCTGTATAAATGCCAATGGTCCCAAAAATTTGTCAAAATTGTCCGATGTGTCCGCCATAATGTGGCAGTCCTGATAAAAATCGCAGATCACCGCCATCACAGTCCGCCGGATCCCGGGGACTTGATGTCCGCCGGGGGCCCGCGATTGTGTCACGGAGCAGAAGAACGGGGAGATGCCTATGTAAACAAACATTTCCCCGTTCTGCCTAGTGAAAGAGATCTACTGCTCCCTGTCATCGGGAGCAGTGATCGCTGTCATGTTGTAGTGAGCCCGTCCCCCCACAGTTAGAACACCTCCCTAGGACACACTTAACTCCTTGATCGCCCCCTAGTGTTTAACCCCTTCCCTGCCAGTGTCATTTACACAGTAATTACAGTAATCCATGCATTTTTATAGCACTGATCGCTGTATAAATGACAATGGTCACAAAAATAGTGTCAAAAGTGTTCGATGTGTCCGCCATAATGTCGCAGTCACGCTAAAAATCGCAGATCGCCGCCATTACTAATAAAAAAAAAAAATAATAATAATAAAAATGCCATAAATCTATCCCCTATTTTGTAGACACTATAACTTTTGCACAAACCAATCAATATATGCTTATTGCGATATTTTTTTTTTTACCAAAATATGTGGAAAAATACATAATGGCCTAAACTGAGAAATACATTTTTGTTTTTTAATATATTTTTTGAGGATATTTATTATAGCAAAAAGTAAAAAATATTGCTTCTTTTTCAAAATTGTCGCTCTTTTTTTGTTTATAGCGCAAAAAATAAAAAACGCAGAGGTGATCAAATACCACCAAAAGAAAGTTCTATTTGTTGGAAAAGGACGTCAATTTTGTTTGGGTGCAACGTCGCACGACCGCGCATTTGTCAGTTAAAGCGACGCAGTGCTGTATTGCAAAAAAAGTGCTCTGGTCAGGAAGGGGGTAAATCCTTCCGGGGCTAAAGTGGTTAAACGTATGCAGGAAATGCTTTTATTCAGCAGTTTGTGGTCTGTTTCTCTAGTGACTGAATGAGTGCATTAGAGAAGTCATACTTTCTGGCTCCTAGCACAAAAGGCTTTAAATCAAAAATCTGGTTATGCTCTATGCTGTATTGTTGATCAGTGCAGACTGCTAATTGTAAACAAAGCAGTGTTTACACTGGACCAGGCCTGTGATGACGGCTGTCAAAATACTACTAGGTAAAAAGGCAGATATTTAATTACTTAATGTCCCTAGCTATTTTTTAAAGTGGGAGTAAACTCCCTTGGTTATTTTTTACCGAGATATTTACTTGCGAAGCATACTAGCACATTATAACTTTGCCTTGCAGGTTTAAAAAAAAAAAAAATGGCGGTTTCCTACCGGTTTAAAGAGGTTTTGTGTTTACCAAGTATGCCTTTTTCTTAAGATGCAGACTGATGGCTTTGAGTCTGTATTCCATTACTTTGTAATGAGAATGTTGCAACCTCCTCTACTGAAGCAGATGCTGGTGATGGGTTGCTGTGTCTCATTGCTACAAATCGATACCTGAATGAAGTGTAGGATGCAGTAGTATCCTGTATCTGTCTGAGGCTCCATTCACACCAATGCATTTTTTCATGCTTCTTTGCTTTTTGCAGAAACGCAGACTTTTTTTTGACATGGGTTCCTATGGAACACATTCACATCAATGCATTTTTGTGCCTCTGCGTTTTTGGAAAGGGTCGGGGACTTTTGTGAATGCAAAACGGTGCTTTTTTTTGCGATTTTGGTTCAATAAAAGAAGTGACAGAAAAGCATGCAGTGCGTTTTTTGCCTCGATTTTGCTGCAATTTGCATTTTTTTAATCTGCCCTACAACAAATTTGGCAAAAAAAAAAAAAAGGCATAAACACAAATGGCTGCAAAATTGCACTAAAAAGCACTGCAGAAGCTCTCAAAAGCAAACTGCATAGGTGTGAATGGAGACTGAGATAAGAATTGTTACAGATGATCTGTGCTTCTTTGAGCAAATAGATTCTTTTTTTTCATACTGCACAAATGAAAAGGAAAATGTGATCAATGACTTAGATAAGTCATCGCCAATTCTCCTTAAAGAATATGTTACCCACACAATTCATAGTCTTGATATGTATTTGTTGTACCTTGTACTTGTTAAAAAGTAGCCTGTCCTATTTGTATTGCTTCCTTTTGTAAAATGTCTGGTGATCCTGCCAGTCTCCCTGTTTTCTTATGTCAAAGTGACCACTCTAGGCATGAAAACACATCCATCCCAGTGCAGTCAGTTTTCTGCTTGCTTGTCCTCCAATGGCCAAGACTTGTGTTGATATGCCCCCCCCCTTCCTGCACAGCCATTTGCGGGGAGGATCAGTGTACTGCTCTTTCTCCACCCTCACCTCTTTAAAGGCCCTTGTGCAGCTAAGAACAGAGATTAAGTGATAAGAAAAAGATAAAAAAGTTATTTTAGTTTTATACACACACAAATGTTTTGCCTTTCATTTCTGTTTTAAACTGAATGGGTTGTTTTACAACGTAGGGGTTCACATATACTTTAAATGGGGCACAGACAGCAGTGATAGAGGATTTTTACCCTTTCCTCACAATTAGGGTTGTACCGATACCGGGCATTTGCATGAGTACATGTACTTGTGCAAATGTTCCGATGCTTGACCCGATACTTGGGCAGCCTCAGGGATGATCGGTGTGGCGATGGGTGGGAGTTGCAAGCAGCGATCTCCCTGTATAGCTTTTCTGACAGCCGCTTCTCCTCCTCTCCCTCCCACGGCTGTCAGGGAGATGGGTGCTTGTAACAGCCCCCATCGCCACACCAATCACCACCGGCTGTCCCCCTCTGTGCTCCCCGGGTCCTCCTCCAGGTCCCGATCCGTTTCGTCCTCCGGGTTCCCCTCTGTGTCCTCCTCCGGGTTCCCCTGCATCCTCCCCGACTCTCCATGACCTTTTCCGGGTCCCCCTGTGTCCTCCCTGGCTCTCCGGGTCCTCCTCCGGTCCCCCCCCTGTCCTGGATCTTTCAGGATGGAGATCGGAGGAAGGAGCCGGTAAACATGTCATTTACCGGCTCCCTCCTTTTCCAAATGCACAGAGTCAGTGATCACTGACTCTGTACATTCATAACTGAAGCATCGTAACCTGTGTTTACGATGTTTTAATTTATGAATGGAGAGGAGCCTCTGTCTCCTGTCCATTCATTTTCAGTGCAACTGAGGCTGCGAGAAAGGGACTGGGGAATCTCTATCCTCAGTCCCTTTCCCTGTCTCAAAGGAGAGATATCAGGGGTCTGTTTAGACCCCTGATAACTTACCAAAGCCCCCCCCCCCCAAACAGGGCTCATAAAAAAGAAAAAACAGAAAAAATTGTAATAAATATTTAAATGTTAAATTGTAAAAAAAAAAATAAATAAATAAAAAATATAAAATTGTAAAAAATAATTAAAAAAAATTAAAATTGTAAAAAAATAAAACTGTAAAAAAAACAATGAAAAAAACTAAATAAAATAAAAAATCTACTGACACATGGGCCACTGTCACATGACATTAAAAAAAGTATCAGTGTTACATAGGTTGTTTTATTATGCCCCCCTTTCCTCTGTGATGTGACTGGTCTCTAGTGAATTCATTGGTTGCATTATTTTAGCTAGAAGCAAAATGTATTTCTCCTCTGCAGTTAGGTTCCATTCACACCTGAGCGTACTGGAATCGCGCAGATATGACCACGATTCTAGAATCGAGGCAAAACACTGGACTTTTTTGCGATGCCATTATTTCTTAATGGCACCCCAAACGCGGTCGATTCTGCAGCAAATGTCGAGTGACAAAACACACTAATATAGCAGCAAAAATCGCACCGCCAAATGCTCCTGGCTCTGTGCCAAAATTTGGTCCGTGAGCTTCTTTGCAGTGCTTTTGGAGCTTAGGGAGACCCAGTAAAATGAATGGTGCCGCCCAAAAAATGCACCACAAGCTAAAAAAAAAAAAAAAAAAAAAATGCGGTGCAGCAGCTGTTGTTGCAATACGCTTAGGTGTGAATGGAGCCCTAATGTTACATTTTTGTTTAACATTAATCCAGTTGATTTCAAAGAAAAACATAGAACTGTGCACTTTCATTCACAATGTTAGAAATAGAGTGCATTGGAGAATTTTCGTGAGACTTTTCATACGAATTTTCATTCATCGGTTTCCAATTTGCTGTGAAACATAGAGGAAAATCGGACTAACTTTCGCCCAATTTTCTTAAAGTGTGTACCCCACTTTAATTGGAGTCCACCTGTGGTAAATTCGGTTGATTGGACATGATTTGTAAAGGCACACACCTGTCTATATAAGGTCCCACAGCTAACCGTGCATGTCAGAGCACAAACCAAGCCATGAATCCAATGAATTGTGTGTAAACCTCCGAGACAGGATCGTACCAAGGCAATGATGTGGGAAAGGGTACAGAAAAATTTCTGCAGCATTGAAGGTCGCAATAAACACAGTGGCCTCCATCATCCGTAAAGGGAACAAGTTTGGAACCACCAGGACTCCTCCTCCTAGAGCGGGCCACCTGGCCAAACTGAACGATCGAGTGAGAAGGTCCTTAATCAGGGAGGAGACCAAGAACCCGATGGTCACTCTGACAGAGCTCCAGTGTTTCTCTGTGGAGAGAGAACCTTCCAGAAGAAAAAACGCCTCTGCAGCACTAATCAGGCCTGTATGGTAGAGTGGCCAGACGGAAGGCACTCCTCAGTAAATGATACATAACAGCCCGCCTGAAGTTTGCCAAAAAGGCACCTGAAGGACTCTCAGACCATGAGAAACTAAAGTCTCTGGTCTGATGAAACAAAGATTGAACTCTTTGGCCTGACTGACAAGCATCATGTCTGGAAGAAACCAGGCACCGCTCATTAGCTGGCCAATACCATCCCTACAGTGAAGCATGGTGGTGACAGCATCATGCTGTGGGGATGTTTTTCAGTGGCAGGAACAGGGAGACTAGTCAGGATTGAAGGAAAGATGAATGCAGCAATGTTCAGAGACACCCTTGATGAAAACCTGCTCCACAGCGCTGTGGACCTCAGGCTGGGGGTGATTGTTCGTCTTCCAACAGGATAATGACCCTAAGCACACAGCCAAGATAACAAAGGAGTGGCTACGGGACAACTCTATGAGTGGCCCAGATGTGAACCCGATTGAACATGTCTGGAGAGATATGAAAATGGCTGTGCACCGACACTCCCCATCCAACCTGATAGAGCTTGAGAGGTCCTGCAAAGAAGAATGGGAGAAACTTCCCAATAATAGGTGTGCCAAGCTTGTAGCATCATACACAAAAAGACACAAAAAGGATGTAATTGTGCCAAAGGTGCTTCAACAAAATATTGAGCCAAGGCTGTGAATACTTATGTACATGGGATAGTTTTCATTTTTTATTGTTAATAAATTTGAAAATATTTCAAACTTCTTTCACGTTGTCCTTATCGGGTATTGTTTGTAAAATTTGGAGGAAAATAATGATCTTAATCCATTTTGGAATAAGGCTGTAACATAACAAAATGTGGAAAAAGTGAAGCGCTGTCAATACTTTCTGGATGCACTGTAATCATTTGTCAGTTGCTAGATCATGAAGTAGAGAAAACCTTACTCAATATGAAATTTGTTCTTTATGGGATTTCAACATCACACTCTATTGCCCAGCAGGTGGCGCTCATAGTATATGTGATGTTGGTATCACCACAGATGCTACTTGTGGATTTTTCTGCCCTTTTAAGACCTCATTTACACTGGTACAGTCAAATGTGCATTTAAAAGGACATTTCTAAACGCATATAAATGTAATGATTTTTCAATTACAATTAACACTGAGCCTTTACCTGCATTTAGGTGCGTTCACTTTACCTGCATTCAGATAAAACTGAATTCTGTGAAACCAGGATCCTATTTGAAACCCTAAATTATTATTATACAGGATTTATATAGCGCCAACAGTTTGCACAGCGCTTTACAACGTGTGGGCAGACATTACTGATACAATACAATTCAATACCGAAGGAATCGGAGTATGCATGTAAATGCGTCTAAAAGTGACAAAATGTGTGTAATCGCACATAAATGTGGCTAAACCTGCATTAACCTCTTGAGCCCCGGGAGGTTTACCCCCCTACATGATCAGGCAGCTTTTTGCAATATGGCACTGCACTACTTTAACTGACAGTTGCGCAGTCATGCGACGCTGTACCCAAATAAAATTGATGTCCTTTTTTCCCACAAATAGAGCTTTCTTTTGGTGGTAATTGATCACCTCTGTGGTTTTTATTTCTTGCTCTATAAACAAAAAGACCAATCATTTTGAAGAAAAATAATATTTTTTTACTTTGTTATAAAACATATCCAATAAAAAAATGTAAAAAATCAAATTTATTCAATTTAGGCCAATATGTATTCTGCTACATACATTGGTTTGCACAAAAGCTATAGCGTCTACAAACTATGGGATATATTTATGGAATTTTATTTTTTTTTTTTATTGTTTTTACTAGTAATGGCGGCGATTTTTTTGCGAGATTGCGGCCGACAAATCTGACAATAAGTAACACTTTTTGGGGACCAGTGACACTAATACAGTGATCAGTGCTAACAAAATGCACTGTCGCTGTACTAATGACACTGACAGGGAATGGGTTAACATTGGGGGCGATCAAAGGGTTAAATGTGCTCCTAGGGAGTGCTTTCTGTGTTGGGGAGGTGCTTTGACTGGGGGAAGACAGAGATCCATGTTTCTACTTAGCAGGAACACAAGACCTCCATCTTCCCCTCTCACAGAATGTTGGTCTGCCTTGTTTACATAGGCAGACCGCCGTTCTGCCTCTCCTCAGAATGAGCGCAAGGTGCCGGAGAACATTGGGTCCGCCGGACCCGCTGATTGGCTTCTGCTGTGGCCAATCACAGTGGAAGTGGGTCGCCAGCGACCCAGTGCACGAAATCATGTACAGGTACATGATTTCGCTCAGGAGGGCCGCCCTGCCGCAGTTTATCTACCTGGGACGGTCCAGAAGTGGATAAAGAACATCTAAGGCCCCTTGCGTATGGGCTGTCTAGGTGCAATGCATTTTAGTGCACCTGGGAAGGACAGAACCAACATTCAGCCCCACTTCCTGTTAAAGTTTGTGGAAGGCTGGTGCTAGACAAGGCTGAACAACACTATACTCCGTGGTACCTACGTTGGGGACCCTGTGCATTCTGGATCTTCATTGCTAAGTGCAAGTACCGTTCAAAGTTCAGCCCTGTCCAACCCAGCCTGCCATACACTTTGATAGGCTGCAGGCAGGCCAAAATGCTTGGAGTGATGCACAGCACGTAGACGGCCCCATGTGCAAGGGGTCTAAATGCAGGAAAAAGTGATCTGGGAGACATATAAGTTGTTTTGTGTTTAGAAAGCTAAACACAGGAGTGCTAGTGTGAATGAGACCTAAAGAATGAGCAAAATGTTATGCCGTTGCCATTGCTGACTTCTCATTCTGCAATTCCTAGTTGCATGGCTGTCATGGCTGTCAATACTTTCACTAACTCATTACTAACATTTATATTGATTAGGAGTTCAGACAGAAGTCTGATCTCTCTTTCTATGTACATAGTCCAGACATTGATTTTTGTGGTTCAGAGTAATAGCCAGACAACAGGCATTTTCAAAGGACCCCCATGTTTCTGCTAGGAAAGGTTTACTAAAACAACCCATAGATTATGCATTTTTTTTTTTTTTAAATTGCTTGATTCCCTTATCAGTGTTGATGGGGGAATCCCTCCCACAGTGCTATTGTATTTAAAACGCAGTGGTCACTGCTAGTGGCTATAGCTGCCAGCACTTATCGCATGGAAAAAAAATCCAACATGCAGGTTTTACTCAATTGATCGACTTCAATACAAGCAGCTTGCCCATAGATGGATGTGATCACTTATAAAAAATGGTGAAAAGGGTATTTATAATGTATTTTTATATCTATACACAAATGTTTTGCCCTTCATTTCAATTTTAAACTGAAGGGGTTGTTTTACAATGTGATCATTTACAATCACTTTAAGTCTCCATCTTGTTTTTCTTTTTACCATTGCCTATAAAGCAAGAAAGGGGCAGTGGGCAACTTGTTTTTGTGTTATTTAAGCACTTTGGACTAATGGTTATTGTCATTATTTATGATATGAAAATGATACATGCTGTATATTGGCCTGTAATCTGCAGTGACAGGTGCTGCTACAGTAATGACTTACGTTAAATTCTGCCCAGCATAAGATAAAACCATCTCCTGGAACTAAGCTTGCTTTTGTAATTCAGCGTTCAAATGCCAAAACCTCTGTGGGCAGTGGAAGTGTTGGTATTTGCCAATTGAATGTCAGGTGTGGTGTTCAGTTCAGTAAAGGAGCAGGGCCTAGTCTTGATTTGGGAAGAAGACTATGGCCTGTTTTACAGCTTGGGTTTGAGACATAAATGGTCTCCACAGAGACACGGGTATTGTTTAATGAACTGCTTTAATTTGCGTGTTTTTTTTTTTTTTTTTTACAACTCTCTCTCGAGTTTAGTGAAGTTTTCCTTTATTAAATCCCCCAAGTCCCCTAAGTGCAGCCCACCTGGGATAACGTGTGAAATAAAAATAGAGCATCGGCATAGTGTACGATCCTCAATAAAACTTTATTATTGTTTTATAGACACAAAAGAACTTGATATAAATGTATATCACAAATCATCTCTGACAAACAGACAGTCATCTGACCATCAGTGCTTACTGCCAGTATAAGCGCTGCCTCAGTACAGCATCCTGGTTCACGCTTTTTGAAGGCACTCACTCTTCATCAGAGCCCCACCTGAGATAATACTTTACCTTTCTCACTGATTCAGCTATCTCTCCTCCAAAAAGGTATCAGCCAGCCCTTCTTCATACTGCGCATGTGCGTGACAACCCTATTAATTCCTATGGGTAAGCCTTACTCTGAAGGATCACTGAAGTCCACCATGAGTACAGCTTACCCAAAGGAATTATTTGAGCTGTGGTTCGCTAATGTTAAAAAAGTCTTGATGAGACTGGTTCTTTGCGATCACTGAAGCTCACGGCAACTAATCAAATTTCAGTTGTTGCTACACTAGAACCATACAGTGAAGGGGGGAAAGTATTTGATCCCCTGCTGATTTTGAAAGGTGTTTATTTTAGTTTTACAACAAAAAATACAAAAATACAAAAGAAACGGACTCGCCTTACAGGCACGTAAGGTACTTATGGATATACCAAGACAAGTATTAATTAATGGACAAAAAGCAGGTAGTCCGTGAGAGAACAAAGAAAACTCCAACAACATTCTCACACACACATTCAAGCCCACACTGCTACGACCCCATATCAACGGTATATTTTCAGGGTCCCTATATGTAACGGAGAGTTCCGTACAAAACAATCCCAGGCCAATGTGTAGCCAACCATCAGATCACTGTACCAAAGCTACATTAGTGGATAGAGACTCACCGAGTAAGTTGTGATGATAGGACATCCCCCCAGAAATCCACAGAGACATCTAGCCATGATTGCAATATTTTGGTAAATTTCTTAGGGGACGCCCTACTTTTATATATCGATTTAAATTTGGGGAGAACCCCATGAACACTACGAAAGAAGGCATGGGCCGAAAGAGGGCCCACATCCTTTCAATGCAGTAAAATGTTTTTTACGCGCATAAAATAACAGTATACGTAACACGTAAAGTCCTAGCATGTGTATGGGGAACATAATCATTAAGTACTCCTAATAGCCCAACCTCTGGGGTATAAGGTATTGGCAGATGAAACTTGTGGTCAAAAAAGGCAAATAGATCCTTCCAATTGGTCGAGAGTCCAGGACATCTCCAAAACATATGAAAAAAATTGTCAGAAATGAAATCACATCTAGAACATGCAATATCCTGACCCATTCCCATCCGAACCAGCCTGGCTGGTGTGTAGTGTAAGTGATGTATGAACTTAAATCGGATCAATATGTCAGCAGTGCTGATTATATCCTCAAAGCATATCTCGGTTGCTTCCTCCCAGTCCACTTCAGAAAGCTCAGGCAATGACAGCAGCCACTTGCGATGATAGTTCTGGAAAGGATCAGCCCCCACCAACTGGAGGCTACCATAAAAGGTCATCACCAACTTGGAGATCTCCGAAAACGATAGGAGGTCCTCTTTAGAGGATTTCATGAGCTCAATGGTCAATGACACAAACTGTGCCCGAATGGCATGTTGTAGTAAACGATATTTAAAGAAGAACTTCTTTTCAAGGCCTTATTTATGTCTAAGTGTGTCAAAGGGTACCAAGGTAGTGTCCTCAACTATATGAGAGAGATGAGTAACTCCAAATCGACCCTACCATGGTGAGTCCGGTGACCAAAGAGCTCAGGGAGATTAGGATTCTTCCACAAGGGGGTCTGTGGCAACATACCCAGAGAGGCTTGTGTCAGAATTTTTACCCCCTTCCTCCAAGCCACAAAACTAACATCAACAGGAGAAAATCTGGAGCCACCGGATCTCTTTGACCTATGTAGCTCATCCCTGAGAGCGGTGGAGGGTCCAAAGAGTGCAGACAAAAGCACTGTAGAGTGAGTCTGAGGGTCAGAGTATAACCAAGCATGGACGTAGGTGAGTTGGGAAGCAATAAAATAATTCCTGAGGTTTGGACTTGCCAGGCCTCCCGCCTCAGCCTTAGCCGCCTGTAATGAGGACTTGGCTATACGAGGCTGGCAACCATTCCAGAAAAAGGAAGAAAGGTTGGAATCCACTGCAAAACATTTTTTTGGGAGAAAAACTGGGGCAGTACGATACAATCTTCCTCTGAGAGAAAGAATAACAACAAAAATATCCAGAAAAATGCATTTTAAAAAAGTTATAAATTGATTTGCATTTTAATCAGTGAAATAAGTTTTGATCCCCTATTAATCAGCAAAATGTATAAATATACTACACTATGAGACTTTTTATTCATGTCTCTTGTGGAGTCATTTTTCCTACCATAGCCATATATCGAGGGGCCATTGGAGTGGAGTGGTGCTGACAGTGGAAACAATTGCTATTCCAAATGCGCATTCTGACCATCCTGTAAAAAGGGGTCAAACACCTCTGGTGAGTTGCCACCTTCCCATTGAGCACTCGAGGTGCAGATCTATTTGTTTTGCTGTTGAGATTATTATCACACACGGCAGGGGCAGACTGATAACTCATGGGGCCCCCGGGCAATAGGAGATTATGGGGCCCCCAGGCAATCAGAGATTATGGGGCCACACAGTATACAATCACACAGTATACACATACATGTACACACAGTATACACAGACAGATGTAAAAAAAACACAGATTTATACATACTGTCCCTGGTTTTACTGAGGCTGGCAACCCTGATGGCGCCCCCTAATGGCCCAGGGCCCTCGGGCAGTGCCCGAGTGGCTCAATGGTCAGTCCGTCCCTGACACATGGACTTTAAGCTTGCTTTTTTCAATCATATATATTTCCATGTATTTTTTTTTATGGTTTTTATGTCATCCATGTGATTCACTTTGTAATGTTTAATTAATCATTCATTTGTTGTCACGCACATGAACACGAATAAGCGCCTATTCTTTTATTTATTCACTTATAATAACGTGAATATACAATAATATGATACATTCATGTGTATTTCTTGTTGTAGTAGAAGTATAAATCCTGTGCTTGAGTGCAATCAAATATTTAATTTATGAAAATGTAAAAAAAAAAAAAAAAAAAAGTTGTAACTTGTTGAATTTTCACAAATTCTCAAAAATCCATGCTTGTATCTATTCACCTCAGTGCTCCCCCATAGGACATGCTCTCACCTCACAGAGTGTGACCACACACTTAAGTATGGTCGAATAAAGCTTGTTGGTCACTCCCGGACTAACAGATCATGCTTTCCTCCTCGTTGCTCCATTGATGTGCCTCCATTATGACTCGATATATATGAAAGAAAAAGAGCTCCAAATAGTGCTTAAATTGTTTTAAAACAATATTCAATTTATTAAAAAATGTGCATAGAACTCACATTTAAAATGTGTTCCAGTGCACCAACTGTATACAGCTTATATCATAAAAAACCACAATGCTGCAGCTACTTTGTGCCTCTCTGGTTTGGCAAGACGCTTTTGCATCTTCCACAATCTGCCCCTCCCCTACGCGTTGCATCACAGGGTCTTGTGCCTTTTTTTTTTTTTTGACATTTTCATTAATTAAATATTTGCCCTTAAGCACTGGATTTATACTACTACAAGAAATACACATGAATGTATCATATTATTGTATGGTCGCATGTTATTATGTTGGCACTCATATTTGCACAGGAGAATTGATACACCAAGTGGTTGGATACACTTATTATCACTAGCGCAGCATTATTTGTTTTGATTTTATTTACAAGACTACATATTATTTTATATATATATATATATATATATATATATATATATATATATATATATATATATATATATATATATATATATATATATATATATATAAACTGTCAATCTCCTACGGTGTGGGGCCCCGTGCAAGATTTCGTGGAGTTTCAGTGATCATGAGAACGGTGACGAATCAGCTCAGAACTACACGGGAGAATCTTGTCATTGATCTCAAGGCAGCTGGTGCCGTAGTCACCAAAAAAATATTGGTAACACACATTACGCCGTGAAGGACTGAAACCCTGCAGCGCCTGCAAGTTTCGCCTGCTCAACAAAGCACAAGTACAGGCCCGTCTGAAGTTTGCTAATGAACATCTGAATGATTCAGAGCAGAACTGGGTGAAAGTGCTGTGGTCAGATGAGACCAAAATCGAGCTCTTTGATATCAACTCAACTCGCCGTATTTGGAGGAGGAGAAATGCTGTCTATGACCCCAAGAACACCATCCCCTCCTTCAAACATGGAGGTGGAAACATTATGTTTTGGGGGTGTTTTTCTACTAAGGGGACAGGACAATTTCACTGCATCAAAGGGACGATAAACGGGCCCATGTACTGTAGGGCTGGGGAAAAAATCGATTTGAATCTTGAATCGAGTTGAGAGGTCAAATCGATTCAAAATTTCAGCAAATCGATTTTTTAGATTTTTTTTCACCAGGACTGGTACTGACACCGCGCCGGTCCTGGGGAGCTGCGGGCAGGAGTTTTTGGGTGAGGCCGCGGCTTCGGCCTAGTTCGCGAGGCCGGACGCAGCGGACTAGGCTGAAGCCGCGGCCTCGCCTAAAACCTCCTGCCTGCAGCTCCTCAGGACCGGCGCGGTGTCCATCAAAAAAAAAAAAAACCCTCTTTTTGAATCGAGGTTTTTTTTTTTTAAAAATCGCAGATTTTTTTTTTTTTTTTTGGAGAAAATCGCCCAGCTCTAATGTACTGTCAAATCTTGGGTGATAACCACCTTCCCTCAGCCAGGGCATTGAAAAATGGATTGTGGATAGGTATTCCAGCATGACTGACCCAAAACACACGGCCAAGGCAACAAAGGAGTGGCTTAAGAAGAAGCACATTAAGGTCCTGGAGTGGCCTAGCCAGTCTCCAGACCTTAATCCCATAGAAAATATGTGGAGGGAGCTGAAGGTTTGAGTTACCAAACGTCAACCTCGAAACCTTAATGACTTTGAGAGGATCTGCAAAGAGGAGTGGGACAAAATCCCTCCTGATATGTGTGCAAACCTGGAGGCCAACTACAAGAAACGTCTGACTGATGTGATTGCCAACAAGGATTCTACCACCAAGTACCAAGTCATGTTTTGTGAAGGGGTCAGATACTTATTTCACTCATTAAAATGAAAATCAATTTATAACTTTTTTGAAATGCCTTTTTCTGGATTTTTTTGTTGTTATTCTGTCTCTCACTGTTAAAATAAACCTACCAATAAAATTCTAGACTGATCATGTCTTTGTCATTGGGCAAACGTACAAAATCAGCAGGGGTTCAAATACTTTTTTCCCTCCCTGTAGTTGCACACAGCCCATTGCATTAAGGTGTGTACTCCAAAGCTCAAACACACATGGCTTTCTCTGCAACCTCAGCTGCACTGGACAGTGAATGAATGGGAAGTGCTCTATGCTGAGCGGCTTCCTGTTCATTCACAAACTGAAGCATAGAAAACACAGTGAGTGAGTGTGTTTACTGTGTTCATTGAGAAAAGGAAGGGGTCAGTAAATTATATAGTGACTAGCCCTTTCCTCTGATCTTCATCCTGAAACATCCCCCGCAGCAGCCGAGGGGAGAGGAGGGAAGCCAGCAGCACTCCGGAGGGGGCAATATGGGGGGAAGCCCGGACAGGGGGGGGAGTTGGCACCACACCTGGCACCCCTAAACCCCCCAGGCACACGCCTATATATAGGACAAACTTAAAGTGGAGCTCCACCCAAAAGGGGAAGCTCTGCTTGTTCGCACCCTCCCCCCCTCCACTGCCACATTTGGCACTTTTTTTTTGGGGGGGGGGGGGGGCAGAGTGGGTACCTGGTTTTAACAGGTACCCACTCCCACTTCTGGGTAAGATCAGCAATCTACATGGATTTCCAGCCCCTCCTCCTTCCCCCGGCGCCCTCTGCGACATGCACAGGTCGCAGAAGACGGCGGGACCATTCAGAAAGCGCATGCGCAGTATAAAACTGACTGTGGAACCTGAAGACTGTCAGTTTCCCTTACTTACAATGTCCAAGAACATATTTGGGGGGCACACCATACCTTACTTACAATGATTGACGAATTGCTTCAGGGCGCCGACATCGTGGGATCCCTGGACAGGTAAGTGTTCTTATATTAAAAGTCAGCAGCTACAGTATTTGTAGCTGATGACTTTTTTTTTTTCCAGACTGGAGCTCCTCTTTAACATAAACAATCCCTTATTGGTTGCTTGGGGCAATGTGTTCATTTTTTCTGGGTTGTTCATAAATAAAGTCTGCAGACTCCTCTTATCAGCCATTTTAGGCTAGTAAGGGTCCCCTAAAACATCAGGTCTGGACCACTCGTGCATGATGGCATGTGTAACTTTATTTAGCAGCCATCTGACTCACTAGCCATTTTTTCTTCTACTTTATGTACAGTACATGTACTAGATGCTGGACCAGCTTTCTATAGCTGATTGCAGTCGCTTATTAATGCATCCTGCGTAGGATGTCATGGGTTATTGTTAAATAAATTCTCCCAGGCCTGTGTTTTTCCTGATTCCTGTCCTGAGGTTACCTATGGTGTGAGAGGTTGACACTGTTTATTGGCAAGAACTGGCTTTCTCGCATGAATTTCATTAGAAGCAGTTTGAGATGTGCGTGCTATCATTACTTTATATATTGTAATATTTTGCCATTTCCCCTCTAAGTCAGTTATTCTCCTTTATTATTTAAATGTTTCTTCTTACAGGACAAGAGACTGAGGATCTTTGATGTTCGTAAGAGCACAGGAGCCAGCCAGGTATTGACCCGAGACATGAAGGAGCTGTCAGATG
Source organism: Aquarana catesbeiana (assembly GCF_042186555.1). Classification (NCBI taxonomy): domain Eukaryota; kingdom Metazoa; phylum Chordata; class Amphibia; order Anura; family Ranidae; genus Aquarana; species Aquarana catesbeiana. The sequence continues at coordinate 104,798,096 of NC_133329.1, read as the reverse complement.
ATGTTACAATGATACGCAGGATGGGGGAGATCCGGGGTGTCAGGAGAACAGAGAGCTCAGAAACATGGATTGTACTGGGCATGTCCTCATTGTACTGGGGCTACAGACGTGTGATTACATGCTGCCACCTCCCTCAAAGAAATGTCACACATAGATAAGATTCACAATGCATGTCACAACAAGGCAGATTCATTCATGTGAGGACCGGCTGCTAGTCACTGGTTGTCTCTTTTCTTTGTTATTTGATGCCCTTTTATAAATGTGTAATTGTGCGTCACGCACTTTACTGTAAGTACAAGTCTGAGGTCTGGAAGACCTGAGATTTTCTGCTATTGAACGATAAATCCTTCCATAATTCATTTATTTGGGGCAGTTTTATACTACCAGTATATTGCTCTATACTTTAAAGGACAAGTTAACTTTTAGTGAAATTGTCCTTTAAATGTCCTCCACCCACCCAAATGGCAGCCACCTAGCAAATGCCTTATCTTCAGACCCACACTGTGCAGCCTTTGAAGGAGTCCTGGCCATGTCAAATTCTTGTTCTGGGTGGCTGGACAGCCTGTTCCTTCCTTTGTTTGTGTGTTTGGGGGCCACCATAAGTGTGGACCAGCACAGAGAAGAACTGTAGTGGGGGATGAAGGTAAATATATCCTAGGTGGCTTCCACTCATGGGGGAGGAATGAATTTAAAGGTGAATTTCAAGTGAAGTTGTCCTTTGAAGTACAGGTATACCTTTGTATGAAAGTACCCTGTACAGGTCCCCCCTCCCCCTTACCTATTATACTCCAAATCAGACCTCCTATGCAACATGGTTCTGCTTTACGCTGCCCATCTCTGCTTTGCTGAGCAACCTTTAGAGCTGATTTTCATCTGGGTCAGGGCTGCTGTGGCAAGGCGTGACCTTACGTTCTTTAGAGATGAATGGGAGAGCCAGAATGGGGTGCCAGGCAATGTGAAATAAACCCATGCTCTGTCTGCGCTTCAATTTCAGGGATAATAGACACGTGGGGCTAGGGGGAACTTTACAGGGCTTTATACAGAGATCCTCTTGTGCTTTAAAGGAGAAGTATGGACAAAGCTCATTTGGCCATAATTCTCCTGTGGGTCACAGGAGTGCACTTAGTTTTGCACTCCCGTGACCGGACTCACACAGAGCCGATCTATGAACTGTCTGTAAGGGTGGCATTTTTTTTTCCAGTGCCCACCCATGTAAAGGGCCTTTTTCCCACTGACTCCCAATAAATTGGTTTTAGCAGGGGTTCCCTAAGACCTAAATATTATTTCAAAGGTTCCTCTGAATTAGGAAGATGGACAAAGGCTGCTCTAGAGTGTAACTGCTGGGGCTGCTGACATCGCGTCCATAGTGGCAGCACCCAGGAGCAGTCTTCGGCCTTTTGGGTGTCAACACAAGGGAAGCTTTTCATGGAAAATTCCATGCCTAAAATATGTGAAATGCACATAAGACTCTATGGGAAGATTTTTCTTGAAATAAATGGTCTGGCGAAAGGGTTTCCTTAAAGAATAAGTGCACCTTTGTTATGAATCTAAAACAAAAGCTATTGTCTTCTTATACCAGCCCTAACATGACCCACTAAAGGAAAGCTCAAGATTACTTTCTATTGTATTATCCTGAATGCATAGATATGTGTGCCACAGGTTACATAATCTGGGGATGAAAGTAAAATTGTACAATTTGTTTGATTACATACTACAGCTTTTAAAGAGGACCTGTACAGCTGCACAGTAGAAGCATCCTTCTTGCTCTTAGCTATGTGTCCCTACACAAATCCTATGATTTGACCTTCTGAAAGTCTATACCTTCATGGGGCAAAGCAAGCTCCCATGTGACATCACACAAGTACTGAGATTTGGAGGCTTGGGAAGGTGTCCATGTGTGCCTTATACCTCAAGTACCAGTTTGTCTTGACTCAGTTGGCAGACCCAAGTGGTACAAGAGCACAGTAAGGACAGGCAGGTTCCAGTTTTGTTGCTTTGCCTATGGCTGAAAAGGTCTAGTAGGAAAAGGAGAAATGTGAAAGGTAATATTTGCAGTTTTTCTTAATTTGTCTTCCTTAATAAGAGACAGTTTTTCATTTCCAGTAATTTTAATTATTTTTCAAAGACATAACAAAATGACAAACGCTTATATAAACATAACCTTGAATATTACCACAGCAGAGCAAAAGTATGTTTGCCAATCTGAAATGGATGTACAATATAGAGTACACATTAAGTAACTCCACAACACAATACAAAGAACAGATCGGGTAAACGAAATCCGGAATATGTCATCTCGTGCTGATCCCTGGCTAGAGGGCCCTTTAAATTTCAGTGCAAACAAAAACATTTATCTCCAGATAGGAAAAAAAACAAAAAGAGAAAAGGAAAAGTGACTGTGCAACCACACCATGATACCAAAGATATTGATGCGCCAAAAGGGCACTAGGTGGATAAGAAGAATGTTTTAAAAATCCTGATTCTTTGGAGTGTTATTAAACCCACAACAGTAAAATCTGTCTGTATATGCAGTAAAGCATGCTTGTTTAACTCACTGTGGATCCTAAGGGGTTAATCCTCTGCATTGTGTAAAAAGGCTGTTTGATCCTGTCTTCACTGATTCTCCCCTTCTTCCACTGTCCCCATACCATCTCCTGATAATACAGAGCCTTGGGAACAAGCTGCACATGCTCAGTTTGGTGTGTATTGCTAGAGTGTTTCTTTTTCCTTGGGAGAGTGCATGTGATCAGCACATGGGATTTTGGATGTTGAGGGGTTTGTAGCTATGAGCTATAAAATGCTCATGTGTATATGGTAGGGGTCGACTGATTATCGGTGCGGCCGATATTCACTTTTTTTGAAATATCTGTACAAGGGATGTTTACATTCCTTGTGACAGCAATAAAAGTGATAGTATAAAAAAAAAAAAATTTAAAATGACAGTGTAAAAATAAACTACGTATAAAATTGATGCGCTTTAAATAAATAGTGCACAATATGCTGCTGCGACTAAGCTTAAATCCAGGAATAAAAAATGCATACATGTGAATAAAATAGATAAATAATTATGGTGCTAATACATGTGTTAAAATTGCCAAAATAAATCTTCAAATTGGTGATGTGACGGTGAATATAAATAAAATAATAATGACACTCTGAGTACAATGTCCAGGCAGAGATAAATAGTGGGGGAAAGTAAAAATAATTAAACAGTTCCTTCCCTTAATCCAGATTGATTGACTCGCTGGGTTAGATCGTTTGTATCAGGATATTTAGTTTTTCTTGCATCCCACTTTAGCCATAATACTGCTGGTGATTCGGCTCTCAGGATAAAGGTTTTATGCAAAGCAAGCAAAGAAAAAATAGATCATTGTGCAGTGAACTTACTAGATAGTACACAAGCAAAACAGGGACAAGAGATACACTCACAAACTCCCGGTCTATTAGAAGCATTCAAATATGCAGATTGCAGTCAGCCGCTGTGGTTTTTATTCATTTTTTTAGTGTAAAAATAAAAACTTAAAAGGCTCTCTGACTGGCCGTAGCCGCGTGACGTCACTCCCGCATGCGCGCAGTAGCCGTCAGTAACGGCACACGCTGGGAGAAGAAACGGCATGGAGGTCCATTTCTTCACAGCGTATGTGCCGATTACATCATCGGTGAACTACAAGTGAAATATCTCCTAATCGGCATTTGTTTAGGAGATATTTCCACTACCTATAGGTAAGCCTTATTCTAGGCTTACCTATAGGTAAGTCACTAGGTAGGTTTTACAACCACTTTAAAGGGGTTGTAAACGCTCAGGGTTTTTCAACTTAATGCATAGTATGCAAAAACCTCCGGTGATGCAGCAGCCCCCCAGAGCCCCCTTTTACTTACCTGAACTCGGTCTTTCCAGCGACGGGGAAGAGCACACCAGCTCCAGCCGGTGTCTTGGGTCCTGATTGGATAGGTTGATAGCAGCACAGCCATTGGCTTCCACTGTTGTCATTCAAATCCAATGATGTGGCAGCCGGGGGCAGGCCCGAGTGCTGCCGTCTGTGACAATAGATGCAGCAGCTGGATATGGAAGCGTGTCCGCATGAGTGCCCCGAGGGTGAGCGGCTCTCCAACGGGGCACTCGAAGAGGAGGAGCCAGGAGCGCCACAGAGGCGCCCCAGAAGAGGAGGATCAGAGCCACTTTGTGCAAAACCAACTGCACAGAGGAGGTAAGTATGACATGTTTTTTTAAAACAAAAAAAAAAACAAAAAACGAACCTTAAGATATCCTTTAAAGGCAGCCGAAAAATCTGTATCGTATTGGCCCTAAAAAAACGATATTGGTCAACCACTTGTTTATGGGGCTTTAGTGTTCAGTAACTGAAAAATTGGCAATCACTGGGCATGTTAAAAACAAAAAACTAACTTGTCATCTGAGGTTCAGACCTAGTCAAAAAAGGGTTCCTTAAAACTGAAATGCAAAGCTTTCAACTGCCCCTCATTTGCAGGGACTCTCCCACTTTTGGAACCAGATCCTTTGGACCCATTTTATTTTTTACTGGTACATAGCGCCGACGATTTACATATACAGTATCTCACAAAAGTAAGTAAACCCCTCACATTTTTGTAAATATTTTATTATATTTTTTCAGATGACAACACTAAAGAAATGACACTTTGCTACAATGTTAAAGTAGTAAGTGTACAGCTTGTATAACAGTGTAAATTTGCTGTCCCCTCAAAATAACTCAACACACAGCCATTAATGTCTAAACCGCTGGCAACAAAAGTGAGTACACCACTAAGTGAAAATGTCCAAATTGGGCCCAATTGGCCATTTTCCCTCCCCGGTGTTATGTGACTCGTTAGTGTTACAAGGTCTCAGGTGTGAATGGGGAGCAGGTGTGCTAAATTTGGTGTTATCGCTCTCACTCTCTCACACTGGTCACTGGAAGTTCAACATGGCACCTCATGGCAAAGAACTGTCTGAATATCTGAAAAAAGAAGTGTTGCTCTACATAAAGATGGCCTAGGCTATAAGAAGATTGCCAAGACCCTGAAACTGAGCGGCAGCACAGTGGCCAAGAAACCATACAGCGGTTTAACAGGACAGGTTCTACTCAGAACAGGCCTCGCCATGGTCGACCAAAGAAGTTGAGTGCACGTGCTCAGCGTCATATCCAGAGGTTGTCTTTGGGAAAAAGATGTATCAGTGCTGCCAGCATTGCTGCAGAGGTTGATGGGGTGGGGGTCAGCCTGTCAATGCTCAGACCATACGCCGCACACTGCATCAAATTGGTCTGCATGGCTGTCGTCCCAGAAGGAAGCCTCTTCTGAAGATGATGCACAAGAAAGTCCACAGTTTGCTGAAGACAAGCAGACTAAGGACACGGATTGCTGGAACCACGTCCTGTGGTTTGATGATAAACGTATTTGGTTCAGATGGTGTCAAGCGTGTGTGGTGGCAACCAGGTGAGGAGTACAAAGACAAGTGTGTCTTGCCTACAGTCAAGCATGGTGGTGGGAGTGTCATGGTCTGGGGCTGCATGAGTGCTGCCGACACTGGGGAGCTACAGTTCATTAAGGGAACCATGAATGCCAACATGTACTGTGACATACTGAAGGAGAGCATGATCCCCTCCCTTCAGAGACTGGGCCACAGGGCAGTATTCTTACATAATGACCCCAAACACACCTCCAAGACAACCACTGCTTTGCTAAAGACGCTGAAGGTAAAGGTGATGGACTGGCCAAGCATGTCTCCAGACCTAAACCCTATTGAGCATCTGTGGGGCATCCTCAAACAGAAGGTGGAGGAGCGCAAGCTCTCTAACATCCACCAGCCCTGTGATGTTGTCATGGAGGAGTGGAAGAGGACTCCAGTGGCAACCTGTGAAGCTCTGGTGAACTCCATGCCCAAGAGGGTTAAGGCAGTGCTGGAAAATAATGTTTGCCACACAAAAAATATTGACACTTTGGGCCCAATTTGGACATTTTCACTTAGGGGTGTACTCACTTTTGTTGCCAGCGGTTTAAACATTAAAAGAGAAGTGTTTTTTTGTTTTTTTTTGCCTGATTTTACTTACCTAGGTGAATGCAGCATCAGATGCTGCATCTGTCCCCTGCTGCCTCTACACTGAGAACCGAGCCACCAAACATCGCCGATGGCTCCGTTCTCTCACCTCCCTTAGCGGAGAGCTGCTGACTGTCAATCAGCAGCTCTCCTGCTCTGCTCCTCCACGCTCACTGGAGCGCTGAGCTGTGGAGGGGTGCAGCTCACTGAGAAGCTGAGACTGCCATCAGTCCAGGCAGCTGGCGGATCCAGGCTTCCTAAGTCGGGATTGACGCGCTGCCTCGACTGATTCCAGTGACGTCAGCGGAGCGCGGACTGCAGAGCGCTCTCCGCTGGAAACGGGTCACAGGAGTGCAAAACGAGTTGCACTCCTGTGACCCTTAGGAGAAGCCCAGCCTAAAAAGCTCAGGCTGGACTTCTCCTTTAATGGCTGTGTGTTGAGTTATTTTAAGGGGACAGCAAATTTACACTGTTATACAAGCTGTACACTCACTACTTTACATTGTAGCAAAGTGTAATTCCTTCAGTGTTGTCACATGAAAAGATATAATAAAATATTTACAAAAATGTAAGGGGTGTACTCACTTTTGTGAGATACTGTATATGGTACATTCACATCAGTCCTGCCCTCAAGGAGCTTACAATCTAAGATCCCTGACTCACATTCATACATACACATACGAGGGCCAATTTGGACAGGAGACAATTAACCTCCCAGCATGTCTTTGGAGTGTGGACGGAAACCCACGCAGGCACATGGAGAACATGCAAACTTCAGGCAGGTAGTGCCGTGGTTGGGATTGAAACCAACGACCCTTGTCTTTTTTTTGGCTGAATGTATAGATCTCTCACACTATTCAGTTTTCAAAAGTGTTATACTACATTATAGGTTCCCCCAAACCTTTTTATTGTATTATTATATTGAAAAGCCATTATAAAGGAGAAATGTGAAAAACTTGAATTTTATTGTCCATGTAACTGGGGCATGAAGGTGGTGTGCCCTTTTCCTACATACCTTGTACTAAAGGGTATCCTTTTTTTCTTCTCTGTGAAATTTGGGAGGTGTGTAATTGCAGAGAAACGCATTCAAATTCGATTTCATTCTATGTCTGTTCTGTTTGTCACCAGCAGGGGGCACCCTCTATACATGTTAAAGGGAACCTGTCATAGCGACTGGTACCTCTCATAGATGAGGCTTCCATCCAGCTCTGCAGTTTCCCAATTCCCCAAAGTTGTGCCAGTTATGAGGCAGAATGCTGAAAGTAAATCTACATCTTTAGGCGGCGCTCACACTAACTACCAGCATATGTCAAAATTAAATCATCACTGATAAAACTCACAAATCCATAATTTACATGGTGCTAAAACCTTGCCTGCAACATTGTATTAAATCTCCATCATAGATATAGATATTGATTCAGCTTCACAGGTATTCATAGGGCCCATTCACACCAATGCATCAGCGATTCAGCTGCATTTTATTTTCAATTTTTAATGCGCTTTGTAACGTATTGTGACATGCTATCGCACTATTTCTCATACCTTACAGTGCTGTACAACGGAAAGAAAATGGGACAGGTCATATTTTCCTAACACTGTTGCAAAAAACTTGAGAGATGTGAACAGCACATATTTATACTATTGGGGGCTTTTGCACAAGCCCGCTTAGCATAAATGCAGCTGTATTTCCTCTGCCCAGGTAGCCCGGGTGTAGCATACAGCCAGTCCATAACATAATTAGCTGTGCACTGCTGTACTCATTTATATAGCGGTGCTAACTTGAGTCCTGCATGAACGTTTGGCAAGAATAGAACACTTTACTCATGTTTACAATAGCACCGCCATATACAGCGTTGCACAGCTATTTATGTCAGTGACAGGCTGTATGAGCTGTATGCTGCATCTGAGCAGAGGAAGTACAGCTGCAGTTAGAATGAACGGGCACACATACACTATATTGCCAAAAGTATTGGGACACCTGCCTTCATACGCACATGAACTTTTAATGGCATCCCAGTCTTCGTCTGTAGTGTCTAATATTGAGTTGGCCCACCCTTTGCAGCTATAACAGCTTCAACTCTTCTGGGAAGGCTGTCCACAAGGTTTAGGAGTGTGTCTATGGGAATGTTTGACTATTCTTCCAGAAGCGCATTTGTAAAGTCAGGGACTGATTTTGGACGGAAAGGCCTGGCTCGCAGCCTCCGATTGAATTTATCTCAAAGGTGTTCTATCGGGTTGATGCCAGGACTTTGTGCCAGCAGAGGGAGAAGACAGAGGAGAGAGGAGAACCAGCGGTGGGAGAAGACAGCGGAGAGAGGAGAACCGCCAATGTAAGAAAACCTCAGCGGATGGAGAAGAACCGGAGGATGAAGACATCGCCGGACGGAGAAGAAATCGGAAGGAGAAGAGACGCCGGAGCTGCTTCAATAAATTACTTTGTCAAAAAACCTGTGTACTGTTTTTATTTTTTAACACTTTTTTTGAGTGAATGGGTGGAGGTACAATGTACTCCATACTCATTCATATAGGATGGGGGGCCGGGATCTGGGGGCCCCCTTGGTAATCGGGGCTTCCAGATTCTGATAAGCCCCCCCCTGCCCTCAGACTCCAACAACCAACGGCCAGGGTTGTCAGGAAGAGGCCCTTGTCCTCTTATGCGTGCTCGGATAAGGTTCTAGTATAGATTTGGGGGGGGGGGGGGTTTCCCCTTAAAATCCATACCAGACTGAAGGCCATTTTTTTTCTCATTTTGGCGAGGGTTCCCCTTCAAGATCCTCAGCGCACAAGCCGCACCGCAAGTCGGAGCATCATGATCCAACTTCTGGTGCAACTTCTGTTTAAATCAATGGGCTCTCATGGGGAACCATTGATTTTGACATGTCAAAAAAAAAAAACAATTGGCGAGGCTTAACGCGGCTGTATCCAGCTTTAAGCCACGTTTAGCAGCTTTTACCAATGACGTTTTTACAGCTGTAGCGCCGATCCTCAGAACGCTCTGGCCCTGGGTTATTTTTGTAGCTTGAAAACGCCTATGCCACTTACAGCTCCTAAAAGCCTGTGTGTGCATGGACACATAGAATAACATGGCGAGGCGTTTTTAAGCTGCAAAAAAAAAAATGTCTGAGGCTGCTAAAAAGCAGCTGTAAAAACGCCCTGTGTGCATGAGGCCTTAGGCTGAGAATTTGATATAAGGTTACAGGTTTAGTACAAGTATAGTTAGAAGCACCATATAATTAATGGGTTTATGAGTTTTATTAGTAATTGGTTCACTTGTACTGCTGCTGAAGGTTAGTGCAAACGCTGCCTGAAGATTTATATTTGCTTTTGTCAGTACCATTTGGAGGATTTGAGTTTTTTTTCATTACAACTGCTGACATAATTGTATGTGTTTATCGCCTGTAATCGCCTCTTTCACTACATTGAACAAATGACCAGCCTACCTTGAAAGTAGAACTCCAGGCAAAACTTTTTTTTTTTTTTTGGGATTGAGTAAAGGATTTACTTTGGGATTTTTTTTTTTTCTGTGTCCCACTGCGGAAATTTCTCTTCACTTCCTGTCCCATAACCAAACAGGAAGTGAGAGGAAATCCCTGCAAATAAAGGGAATTCTTTGGGGACCCCCAAGTCACCAGAACTAGTGTCCCCATTGGAAGATTAACCCTCTGTTACTTTTCTGGGCACAACCCAAAATCTGGGATTTTCTTTTGCTTTCACTTTCAATAATAATGGTAAACAGGACAAATAGAGAGGGAGAATCTCCCTAATGGGGGCTCAGCTAGCAATAAAAACTGACAGGTGTTCTATTCCTTCTCCATTTCAAAAGTAAAGAAAATGTTTTGCCTTTAGTTCTATATGAATCTAGCACTTCTCAAAAGGTTTGGGTAATAGCAGCATGTTGTGCTGGATCAGAACCTTCGCTTTGACAAATAACAGCAACCCTGACAGTTATCCTTTAAGGCACGTCATTATCTTTTAAATGTTATAGGTACATACATACCCCTTGACATTTTCCACATTTTGTCATGTCACAACCAAAAACGTAAATGTATTTATTTGGGATTTTATGTGATAGGACAAGACAAATTGGCTCATAATTGTGAAGCAATTTTCAAGTTTTGCCACAGATTCTCAATTGGATTTAGGTCTGGACTTTGGGTCATTCTAATAGATGAATATGCTTTGATCTAAACCCTTCCATTGTAGGTCTGGCTGTATGTTTAGGGTCTTTGTCCTAATGGAAGGTGAACCTCCACCCCAGTCTCAAGTCTTTTGCAGACTCCAACAGGTTTTCTTCTAAGATTGTCCTGTATTTGGCCCAATCCATCTTCCCATCAACTCTGACCAGCTTCCCTGTCCCTGCTGAAGAAAAGCATCTCCACAACATGATGCTGCCACCACCATGTTTCACGGTGGGGATGGTGTGTACAGGGCAACGTGCAGTGTTAGTTTTCTGCCACACATAGCATTTTGCTTTTAGGCCAAAAAATACCATTTTGGTCTCATCTGACCAGAGCACCTTCTTCCACGTTTGCTGTGTCCCCCACATGGCTTCTCGCAAATTGCAAACAGGACTTGTTATGTCTTTCTTTCAGCAATGACTTTCTTCTTGCCACTCTTTCATAAAGGTCAGATTTGTGGAGTGCACGACTAATAGTTGTCCTGTGGACAGATTCTCCCACCTGAGCTGTGGATCTCTACAGCTCTTCCAGAGTTACCATGCGCCTCTTGGCTGCTTCTCTGATTAATACTTTCCTTCCCCGGCCTGTCAGTTTAGGTGGAGAGCCATGTCTTGGTAGGTTTGCAGTTGTGCCATACTCTTTCTATTTTCGGATGATGAAATGAACAGTGCTCTGTGAGATGTTCAAAGCTTGGGATTATTTTTATAACCTAAACCTGCTTAAAACTTCTCCATAACTTTATCCCTGACCTGTCTGGTGTGTTCCTTGGCCTTCATGATGCTGTTTGTTCACTAAGGTTCTCTAACAAACCTCTGAGGACTTCACAGAACAGCTGTATTTATGCTGAGATTAAATTACACACAGGTGGACTCTATTTACTAATTAGGTGACTTGTAAAGGCAATTGGTTCCACTAGATTTTAGTTAGGGGTCTCAGAGTAAAGGGGGCTGAATAAAAATGCATGCCACATTTTTCAGATATTTATTTATAAAAAATTTGGAAAACCATTTATCTTTTTCCTTCCACTTCACAATTATGTGCCACTTTGTGTTGGTCTATCACATAAAATCCCAATAAAATACGTTTACGTTTTTGGTTGTAACATGACAAAATGTGGAAAATTTCAAGGGGTATGAATACTTTTTCAAGACACTGTGCAAATCACTTTTACCTTGCTCATTCAGGGCAGTGTCTTTGCAAAGGTGCCCCTACCCCTGAAACAGGCCTTGCCAGTGCTCCCCTGCCTTTCCTTGCTCTGTTGCAGTTAGCACTAAAATCTCTAGTTTAGACTGGTGTTAGGTGCTAGGAGTAGGTCACTTATGGGATAATGCTCAGACTTTGCCATTGGCTGCTAGACCTGAACGTTGTCTCATGAAAGTAGGGCATATGCGCCCCTCATAACACATATCCAAAAGTATTGGTAATTGTCACCAGCGGCGAAGGAGGAAGAAGTGACGGTGGAGCACTGGCAAGGTGAGTATCGGTGGTTCTGGGGGACCTCTTTGCAATGGAATACAGTAGAGGATACCCAACCTGAAGAAGGTGCTAGTAATACTGGTTACCAGTAAGCTAAGCAGCACCACCCGCTGCCAAGTGGTTTCTACAATGGCATTCAATCTAAGCTTGTTTAAAAAGGACTGAAAACAATATGGGATGTGAATAGCTTCTTGCCACTGTGTAAATTATTTGTAAGGGTGCATCTTAGATACAGTTTGTTACCATACTGTAGAAAGGGAATACATGATTTGGAGAGGCTACAAAGGCAGGTAACCAATTTGATAAAAGGTATTGGAGTTGTCAGTTGTCAACTTTAAAAAAATCGTCCTTGATTAATGTAAAAAATCCACAGATCTAGCCTGAATGCCTCAGGACCAGGAAGAAGCAAAGTATGCAGAGAGGGACCTGCCCTAAACAATGCATGCCAGTTGATCAGCAATTTGTACATATAAGAGATGCCATATAGAGCAAATGTCTGGCAGGGGTAACAACACTGCAAATTATGAATAGTGCTACTTACAGCACCTTTAGAAGACATCTAGCATCTGCAGCAGAAGGAGAATTGGTTTTATAGCAGATGCAGAATTCTATTAAAGTGGTTGTAAACCTCAGACATGATATATGAAGAAAGCATATCCCTCTATAGAGTGTACTTGTCTCAATCTAGAGCACTAAGTGTCATTTCTGTCTGCTGCCTCATTCCTCTGCTATCAGGATGAGTCACTTCTGACAAGTTTTCCTGACATCAAGAGCAAAAAGTCTCCAGCAGATTAATAACCTCAGCTCTGTTCCTCGGGGGAGGGGGTGGGGGGGTGTCCCTTCCCTTCCCTTCTTTTCCCTTCCCTTCCCTTCCCTCCCCTCCAATCAGCTCTCAGAGCTTTCCTCACTGAGCTCTGCAGAGTGTAATTTCAGCTCTCTGCCACCTGTTTTCTGACAGTAGAAACAAACTTTATAAAACTCTGGACTTTGGATGTAGAGAAATCGGCAGATAATTAGATATAAGTTGTACATGTTTATCTGCAGATCTCTCTCCTCTGCAGCCTCCTAAAGCACACATTTTACATAGCATCTCTGAGCTCCAGAAGGCAGGGATGTGGGTCTGATATCACACATTGCACGCCATAGAAAAGGGAGCTGAGTGGAAGCAAAGGACACTCTCTCTGCACAGTCTCCTAAGGAAACATGCACAGCTAAGACTGTTTGGGGGTGGGGTAGGGGGATGGGGCCATCACCCCAGATTCTGTGATGTCTGCATATCAAAAAAGCAACAAACAAAAATTACCAGTTCACTGACCAGCCATCCTGCAACAAACCTAATTGACCCTGTCTAACATCTCACATTATAACCAAGTGGTGGGTACTGCAGCTTATGCATGTATTTACAAATGTGTGAAAACTAAACCCCTGGGTTTTAACTTGAGATGTTAGACAAGGTCAATTTGCATTGTTACAGGCTGGCTGGTAAGTGAGCTGGAAATTTTTGTTTGATGTTTTTTGACATTCATCACTCTTCCATGTGCTCCTTGCTGCAAAGGCCAGTTATAGGTTGGGGTGGTTGCAGTTTGTATGTATTGTTGGTAATTGGTGAGGAGACACACTGGATACCTTCGCAGCCATTGTACTTTTGCTGGTTATCCAGTGCATCCCTGTACCTTTTAAGGAGGAGACATTTGCTTGTACTAGTGGTGTCGGCATTACCTGTCACAAGTGAATCATGCAAAAAGCAGAGGGAAGAAAGAGCAGATTGGAATCACGGTAGGTGCTTTGGATTGAGACAAGGACACACTATTGAGGGATATACTTTATTCATTTTTAATTTCAGAGGTTTACAACCACTTTAAGGGTTAAAGCGGAACTGTAATCTCTTTATTTAACCATATAATACATCTAAATATCTTACTTTTTTTTCTTTAGGGGAGTAGGGGTGGAATTGCGTTCTGCTGAGACATATTTTTTCTGTGCTGTGAGACAAATTTTGTAGAATTGTCTCAAGTTATAGCGAGGCATGAGTTTAAAGCACTCCTTGATAAATGCTCTCTTGGAATATGAATCCAGTTGACTTTTTGTGCTTCCTTTCTGAAAGTTTCCATTTAGTGTTCATTTTATAAGAGTTTGTTGTTACAACATATGGAATTGATATAGCGCACACCTACAGCCCCCTCCGGCTCCCCCTCTAACACATATTCATCAGTCCCTCTGTCTGCGATATTACTAGTCATGCGCTGCCCGTGAATCACTCAGCATCCCCGCCATACGCACATTGGAAATAGATTATTCTATCACCTGCCCCCACCGTCGTTCTCTAGGTCAGCGGATGAGGACAGGTTGGGCTGGGCGCCATGTGGTCTGCCTGTTCCTGTGTATGTTGGCAGAACTACCAGTGCCACATGTGGCAGGATTAAATTGGGCAGCCTCATCTGTATGTGTGTGTGTGCGCGCGCGCCGAGAGTGTGTGGGTGAATTGGCCGCAGAAAGCTCTTCCAGATGTTGCAGGGCGGTTCAGTATCCTTCAGCACTCTGGGCGGACGGGAGGGAGGAGGAGAGACATTCTTTCCTTTAGCATCATTAAATTCCTGCTAACCTCCTCTCGCTCTCCCTCTTGTCCAAATACTCTCAATTTCCTCCGTCTTGACGGAACAGTCTGCAGCAGGTCTGGATGACTTGGGCAGATGGAGCAGGGGATTTTTGGGGAAGGTGTTATTTGACCCTCTGGTACGAAGCAGAAATTTAAAGGGGTTTTCCATCTTTAGTTCTCTAGTGATCAAACGCCTTCATTTTGTCCATGATTGCATCTTCAGAGGGTTGAGCCCTTCTGAACTTTGAGAGCAGCTTTGAGACTATCACTGTCTGGAGCTGCTTTGTTTCTTCTAATCCACCATCAGAACCCCACTGAAAAGCAGTCTCTTCAAGTATAGCAAGAGGAAAGTTTGGCGTTTAAATTAAACCCTTTATTGGCTAAATTAAACAGTCACCTTGCCTGTGAAGAGCAAAGTGACAGTGTCTGTCCATAGTTTTCCCCCTCCGACCCCCTTATATTTGCCTTGCCTGTGGTGATGTCACTGCCAATTGGACCTAAAACTTGGCTGATGGGCTTCAGCTTTGTCCCCTATACCCATAAGTATAGTGAGTGAGTACAGGCAAAATAAAAGGGTATCGGCGAGGGCCTTTTGCAGAGACTCTGTCACTTTGCCCTCCATTGGCAATGTGATGGTGGTGTTTTAAGTTGTTAAAGGTGCAAGCTCTTGAAATCCCTCTTATATTAACCCAAGGGAAATATAGGGGTATCTGTGATTTAAATCTGTGATTTGCCACAACCCTAGAATTGTATCCCACAATGTTCTACTTTTATAATGGTCATCTGTTTGACTTTTTAAGGTTATACTTTGTGATAAAGATTATGTTTTAAAAATGAAAAAGGGGAAAAGACGGGACTTTAAATGAAGCGCACAGTCAATAGTGGGGGGTCAAGAAATTGTATATTTAATGTATAAAAAGATTCCACACAAATGGTACATAGGTCACAGTAGTTCATCTATATTACATATACCTGTGTTACATCGGTATGACATATTGCATATACAGAGGCTCTACGTGTTTTGTGGAGTATTTGTATCCACTCTTCAGGAGCAACAATGTGTATAGCTGAAAATAGAACATATTAGGTTTCAAGGTCAATGCTTTGGAAGAAAAAAATGTAACTGGGGATAAACCCTGGTTATTAAAATACTCACAGCTACCATGCAATGGAAGTGCAACAATGAGAGCTGGAAGCTCCCCGAAGGGCATCTCTTCCGGGAGCTGTGGCAATGTTTTAAAAATGAAGTATGGGAATCCGTTTTTTTTTTTTTTTTTCGCTCATACTTGCCTTTCTGGATGCATCATCAGTCCTCTGCTGGCTCTAACACTGAGAATCCAAGTAATCAAACACCACCAATTGCTTGGTTATCAGGGCTCCCTGAGCAGAGAGCTGGTTAATGTCAGTCACCAGCTCTCTGCTCTGCTCCCCCTCATTGCAGCGCTGGGCTGTGGAAGGGGCGGGAGCGGCCGGCTCAGGATCTCGGCGGCTCACTGAGAGGCTGAGCCAGGTGCCGGTCCAGACATTTTACAGGTATAAAAATGTCTGGCAGTACTACAATCAGTAGTAATTGACAAGTGTGTCTTATTACTGATAGGCGGCGCACATGTGGCAGTCCAGTCCAGAGACTGTTAATCAAGATGGCAGACAACAGTGTTAGTGTGTGCATGGAACCGCATGTGGTGATGACGTTTCTTGTGAACGAAGACGTAAAACCAACCGATATCTGCAAAAGACTTCAAGCACAGTACGGTGATGAGACGTACTTAGCTGCAATTAAGACATTTGAATGGTGTAACCGTTTCAAAGATGGCCGTACGTTGGTCAATGGCTATCCCGGCCATGGTGGTTCCCAGCCCACAGCAGTTATTCCTGTGACCTTCCTGTGAAATTCCTGTGTGCAACGCCTGATCCTGGATAATCAATGCATAACCTGTCGTGAAATTGCACAAGAGACGAGGTCAGCATTTCAGCACTGAAGACGAAGTGAAGCAGACTGCCCTAGGATGGTTCAGGCATACTGACAAATCTTTCTATGGCAAAGCTTTCCAGGCATTAGTTAAATGCTGGGATAAGTGTATAAATGTAGCAGGGAAGTATGTAGAAAAATAAGTGGAGTTTCCACTCCTTGAAATGTGCTCTTATATTACATAAACTCAAAGGTCCCGGTTTGACTTGAACGCCCCTCCTGTTGGTGAGACTTAGCATGTGGACTAAGAGAATTCTGTAAGGCCCCTTTCACACTGGAGCGGTTTTCAGGCGGTATTGCGCTAAAAATACCACCTGAAAACCGCCCCTAAACAGCCTCCGCTGTTTGTTCAGTGTGAAAGCCCGAGGGCTTTCACACTGAAGCGGTGCGCTCGCAGGACGGTAAAAAAAGTCCTGCGAGCCGCTTCTTTGGAGCGGGGAAGGAGCGGTGTATTCACCGCTCCTAAACCGCTCCTGCCCATTGAAATCAATGGGACAGCGCGGCTATACCGCGGTAATACCGCGGCTATAGCCGCGCTGTACGAGCGGATTTAACCCTTTTTCGGCCGCCAGCGGGGGTTAAATCCGCACCGCTAGCGGCCGAATACCGCTGCAAAAATAGCGCTGTTGTACCGCCGACGCCCCCATCGCCCCAGTGTGAAAGGGGCCTAAGTGCACTTATTGCTGCGGTAGATAATTATTTTTTAATGAAAGACCATCATATTACTTTAAAAAACATTTTGTTCCACCTAAAACAAATCTACAGTCTAAGATCTCTGGAGATGGACTTGTAACCTTGAGATTGTCCATGTGTTTCCACAATTTTTGTTCTCAAATCCTCAGACAATTCTTTGCTGCTCTTTCTCTACTCCATGCTCCACGTGGCACACAGAGACACACAACAGAATGGTTGGGTCAATTTTTCACCATTTTAACTGGTTGCCGGTGTGATTATGGTCAGCCTCTGGTGATTGATACAGGTGAGTTTAACCCCTTCACACCGACCGTACGCAAATTTGCGTTCATGGATTGAAGGGATTATACCAGGATGATGCCTGCAGCTGCAGGCATCACCCCGGTACTGTTTTTTTAAAGCGGGCGGTTGGCTCTTTAGTGATAACAACCGATGAGGCTAAAAGACGCTCGGCTGTTATCCTAAGGTGTGGGAGGGGATGTCCCCCTCCCACCTCCCGCCACCTTCCACCGCTCTTCCCGGGCCACCCGTCCCATCGAGAGACCCGAGCCACCAGCCGTCGAGTCTGCCGGATACGGCTCTGATCGGGTCTCCAATGTAGAATCCTGGATGCAACGTCACTTCCGGTTTACTCAGCTGCCAATGACGCCAAAGTTTAAAAAATGACAGTATTCAGAATCGCCAATTTTGGCGATCTGAATACTTTTAAGTTCAAAGGAGGGATTTGTGGTCTTTTAGGCCCCCGATCCCTCCATAAAGAGTACCTGTCACCACTTATTACTGTCACAAGGGATGTTTTTTTTTTTTTTTTTTTTTTTTTTTTTTTTTAAAGGGACAATGTAAAAAAAAAAAAAAAAAGAAAAATTTTAAAGCGTCTTGGACCCCGCATGCTGGCGCAACAAAAAAACGCACACGTAAGTCACGCCTGAAAATTGAAACGGTGTTCAAATCACACATGTGAGGTATCGCCGCAATCGTCAGAGTGAGAGCAATAATTCTAGCAAAAGACCTCCTCTGTAACTCTAACCTGGTAATGTCATTTTTTTAAAGCGTTGCCTATGGAAATCGCCATTCCACGAGTGTGCGCAATTTCAAAGCATGACATGTTAGGTATCTATTTACTCGACGTAACATCATCTTTCACATTATACAAAACAAAGGGGGTTAACTTTACTGTTTAGTTTTTTTTAATTCATGAAAGTGTCTTTTTTCCCCCAAAAAATGCGTTTGAAAGACCACTGCGCAAATACCTTGTGACATAAAATATTGCAACGATCACCATTTTATTCTCTAGGTTCTCTGCTAAATAAATATATATAATTTGGGGGTTCTAAGTAATTTTCTAGCAAAAAATACTGATTTTAACTTGTAAGCAGCAAATGTCAGAAATAGACTTAGGGGTTAATTACAAATTTACAGGAGCATCACAAACTTGGAATGCAATTATTTCTTACAGTTTTGAGACAGTGCCAATAATTTTGTCCAGTCCATTTTTGGAGTTTTGCGTGGAATGTGTCAGATTTGGCTTTTTGTTTCTCCCCTTTTTTATGTCATACCAATACACACAAATGAAATAAACAAGAGAATACCTAAACATTTGTAATTGCAACAATTTTGTGGGCGAAGTGGTGCCAATATTTTTGGCCATGACCGTACCTAATGATGATTGGCTGACAGCATGATGTGATCTGCAATGTAATCAGTGTGTGACATAATACATAGTAGGTCTTCAGTTGGCCCAGTTTTTTACCTCCTGCTGCCTTATACCTAATTGCTGCTGTTTTACAGGATGTAATAAAGGCTATGCTTTAACTTTGTGTTCAGTACTTGATATAGGTAAATGTGCAGTGCCCTCTTACAACCATTGAATTTCAATAAAGAGGTTCTTCTCCATCCTGTTTGAAAAAAGTTAAAAGTCCGCAGCTACAACTACTGTAGCTGCTGACTTTTAAAGTGTTTGTTAACCCCCCCCAAAAAATTACACATCCTGGTCCCTTGCTCCCAGTGCTTGTGCCGTGTAATCTGCCCCCCTCGAAACTGTAAAAAAGAACCTCCCTGAATCTGCCACTTCTCTATACTGACCACGAAAATCAGGGCTACTCAGCCATGACCACCGTGGTCAGAGTATGTCCCTCCATCATATGTATCTGTCCCCTCTGCTCTCCTCTCTCCCCCCTCACCCCCTTCTTCCTGCCTGTCGTCTGTCTCCGCCCGAATACCCCCCCACCCCGCCGCTATTCTTAAAACAAAAAACTTAAAATTGTCATTGCCAGCCCCTCTATTAGAGGCTAGCATGGCACACTTTGTAAGTGGATTTAAAAAACAAGTGTTCTAAATACCGAATTTGAGCTGTCTTCAGGCCGGTCACGTAACTCGCAGCCACTTTACAGCTACGAGACAGGGATTCTGCGAGCGGCCACGTGATCTCCCCAGCTGACATCAGAGGGAGATCGCGGCTCCTCCCGCAGAAGACATCAATCAGAGCTGTAAAGTGGCCACGAGTCATGTGACCGGCCTGAAGACAGCTGAAATTTGGTATTTAGAACGCTTATTTTTTAAAACCACTGGCATAGTGTGCTATGCCAGCCTCTAATAGAGGGGCTGGCATAGTCTTATATATAAGGGATAACAAACACTTTAATAAAAGGGCACTTACCTGTCCAGGGATCCAGCATTGTCCTCACCTGGGCTGGTTGTTTACCGGTCTTCGTGTCCCAGGTGCCATCATGTTAATTGTGGGAAATGCGTACATTCTGTGGTCCCGCAGCCTTCTGGGACCTATGACGATTTCCAGAAGGTTGTGGGAAGGCTTTGGAGGGGAGAACTTGCGGTGGAATCACCTAGGCGATCCGACCGGAAGTGGGAGTGGGTACCTGTCAAACCTGGGTGCCTGATCCGCCCGCAAAAAAAAAAAGTTCCAAAATAAAAAGAGGAGGGTGGGGGAGGAGCACACCCCTTTAGAGTGTAATTTGCCTGCAGTCCTATAGTCTGGTTGGTGTGAACAACAAATCCTCTTTGGACTATGTTTATCCATTAAAGTACAGCTAATGACTATAGCGACCAATCAAATTACATGCCCTGTTTTTGTGTTAATTTAACACCTTTGGGTTAATAAAATGGATATCATTTCCATTCATAATCTAAAACAAACAAAACTCGCATGGAGGAGGTTTATGCTGAGACATGTGTGTTGAAACTATTAGTGTAGGAATGTTCTGCAGATCTGGCTTTGAAGAAAGGGTTTAATTTCAGTATATTCTGCTTGGCGCAAAAATGCTTCAGCACATGTTCTCTATTAGGCATTCAAACCAGGCTTCTCATGAGAAATGGCTTAATGTTCTCTAACAGAAGCTTGTGCCCTTGTAATAGGAAAGAAACCTGATCAAAACCGGCACCATAATGTACAGCTTTCTCCTCCTTATATACAGATGCCAGGATGCAAAGCCCTCTCCTCCACCCAGTATAAAGACCCTTCCCTCCTTTCTTCCAAAAGCCCACCAGTATTAATACACAAACACCAGGACACAGAGCTCTCCTCTCCTAATACACAGACATCAGGACACAGAGCTCTCCTCTCCTAATACACAGACATCAGGACACAGAGCTCTCCTCTCCTAATACACAGATATCAGGACACAGAGCTCTCCTCTCCTAATACACAGACATCAGGACACAGAGCTCTCCTCTATTCCTAATACACAGATATCAGGACACAGAGCTCTCCTCTATTCCTAATACACAGATATCAGGACACAGAGCTCTCCTCTCCTAATACACAGATATCAGGACACAGAGCTCTCCTCTCCTAATACACAGACATCAGGACACTGAGCTCTCCTCTCCTAATACACAGACATCAGGACACAGAGCTCTCCTCTCCTAATACACAGACACCAGGACACAGAGCTCTCCTCTCCTCCTAATGCACAGACATCAGGATACAGAGCTCTCCTCTCCTCCTAATGCACACACATCAGGACACAGAGCTCTTCTCTCCTCCTAATACACACATATCAGGACACAGAGCTCTCCTCTCCTCCTAATACACAGACATCAGGACACAGAGCTCTCCTCTCCTAATACACAGACATCAGGACACAGAGCTCTCCTCTCCTAATACACAGATATCAGGACACAGAGCTCTCCTCTCCTAATACACAGACATCAGGACACAGAGCTCTCCTCTATTCCTAATACACAGATATCAGGACACAGAGCTCTCCTCTCCTAATACACAGACATCAGGACACAGAGCTCTCCTCTATTCCTAATACACAGATATCAGGACACAGAGCTCTCCTCTATTCCTAATACACAGATATCAGGACACAGAGCTCTCCTCTATTCCTAATACACAGACATCAGGACACAGAGCTCTCCTCTCCTAATACACAGACATCAGGACACAGCGCTCTCCTCTCCTAATACACAGACATCAGGACACAGAGCTCTCCTCCTAATACACAGATATCAGGACACAGAGCTCTCCTCTATTCCTAATACACAGACATCAGGACACAGAGCTCTCCTCTCCTAATACACAGACATCAGGACACAGAGCTCTCCTCTCCTAATACACAGATATCAGGACACAGAGCTCTCCTCTCCTCCTAATGCACAGACATCAGGACACAGAGCTCTTCTCTCCTCCTAATACACAGACATCAGGACACAGAGCTCTCCTCTCCTAATACACAGACATCAGGACACAGAGCTCTCCTCTCCTAACACACAGATATCAGGACACAGAGCTCTCATCTCCTAATACACAGAGACCAGGACACAGAGCTCTCCTCTCCTCCTAATACACAGACATCAGGACACCGAGCTCTCCTCTCCTAATACACAGACATCAGGACACAGAGCTTTCCTCTCCTAATACACAGACATCAGGACACAGAGCTCTCCTCTCCTAATACACAGATATCAGGACACAGAGCTCTCCTCTCCTCCTAATACACAGACATCAGGACACAGAGCTCTCTTCTCCTCCTAATACACAGACATCAGGACACCGAGCTCTCCTCTCCTAATACACAGACATCAGGACACAGAGCTTTCCTCTCCTAATACACAGACATCAGGACACAGAGCTCTCCTCTCCTAATACACAGATATCAGGACACAGAGCTCTCCTCTCCTCCTAATACACAGACATCAGGACACAGAGCTCTCCTCTCCTCCTAATACACAGATATCAGGACACAGAGCTCTCCTCTCCTCCTAATACACAGACATCAGGACACAGAGCACTCCTCTCCTAATACACAGACATCAGGACACAGAGCTCTCCTCTCCTAATACACAGACATCAGGACACAGAGCTTTCCTCTCCTAATACACAGACATCAGGACACAGAGCACTCCTCTCCTAATACACAGACATCAGGACACAGAGCTCTCCTCTCCTAATACACAGACATCAGGACACAGAGCTCTCCTCTCCTCCTAATACACAGTGCTCTCCTCTCCTAATACACAGACATCAGGACACAGAGCTCTCCTCTCCTAATACACAGACATCAGGACACAGAGCTCTCCTCTCCTAATACACAGACATCAGGACACAGAGCTCTCCTCTCCTAATACACAGACATCAGGACACAGAGCTCTCCTCTTCTAATACACAGACATCAGGACACAGAGCTCTCCTCTCCTAATACACAGACATCAGGACACAGAGCTCTCCTCTCCTAATACACAGAGCTCTCCTCTTCTCCTAATACACAGAGCTCTCCTATCCTCCTAATATACAGACATCAGGACACAGAGCTCTCCTCTCCTCCCAATACACAGATATCAGGACACAGAGCTCTCCTCTCCTAATACACAGAGCTCTCCTCTCCTCCCAATACACAGATATCAGGACACAGAGCTCTCCTCTCCTAATACACAGAGCTCTCCTCTCCTCCTAATACACAGACATCAGGACACAGAGCTCTCCTCTCCTAATACACAGACATCAGGACACAGAGCTCTCCTCTCTTAATACACAGAGCTCTCCTCTCCTTCTAATACACAGACATCAGAACACAGAGCTCTCCTCTCCTAATACACAGATATCAGGACACAGAGCTCTCCTCTCCTCCTAATACACAGACATCAGTACACAGAGCTCTCCTCTCCTAATACACAGATATCAGGACACACAACTCTCCACTCATAATACACAGACATCAGGACACAGAGTTCTTCTCTCCTCCTAATACACAGACATCAGGACACAGAGCTCTCCTCTCCTCCTAATACGCAGACATCAGGACACAGAGCTCTCCTCTCCTCCTAATACGCAGACATCAGGACACAGAGCTCTCCTCTCCTCCTAATACACAGACATCAGGACACAGAGCTCTCCTCTCCTAATACACAGATATCAGGACACAGAGCTCTCCTCTCCTCCTAATACACAGACATCAGGACACAGAGCTCTCCTCTCCTCCTAATACGCAGACATCAGGACACAGAGCTCTCCTCTCCTCCTAATACGCAGACATCAGGACACAGAGCTCTCCTCTCCTCCTAATACGCAGACATCAGGACACAGAGCTCTCCTCTCCTCCTAATACACAGACATCAGGACACAGAGCTCTCCTCTCCTCCTAATACACAGACATCAGGACACAGAGCTCTCCTCTCCTAATACACAGATATCAGGACACAGAGCTCTCCTCTCCTAATACACAGACATCAGGACACAGAGCTCTCCTCTCCTAATACACAGACATCAGGACACAGAGCTCTCCTCTCCTAATACACAGACATCAGGACACAGAGCTCTCCTCTCCTAATACACAGATATCAGGACACAGAGCTCTCCTCTCCTAATACACAGACATCAGGACACAGAGCTCTCCTCTCCTAATACACAGATATCAGGACACAGAGCTCTCCTCTCCTCCTAATACGCAGACATCAGGACACAGAGCTCTCCTCTCCTCCTAATACGCAGACATCAGGACACAGAGCTCTCCTCTCCTCCTAATACGCAGACATCAGGACACAGAGCTCTCCTCTCCTAATACACAGATATCAGGACACAGAGCTCTCCTCTCCTCCTAATACACAGACATCAGGACACAGAGCTCTCCTCTCCTCCTAATACACAGACATCAGGACACAGAGCTCTCCTCTCCTCCTAATACGCAGACATCAGGACACAGAGCTCTCCTCTCCTCCTAATACACAGACATCAGGACACAGAGCTCTCCTCTCCTAATACACAGATATCAGGACACAGAGCTCTCCTCTCCTAATACACAGATATCAGGACACAGAGCTCTCCTCTCCTAATACACAGATATCAGGACACAGAGCTCTCCTCTCCTCCTAATACACAGACATCAGGACACAGAGCTCTCCTCTCCTCCTAATACACAGACATCAGGACACAGAGCTCTCCTCTCCTCCTAATACGCAGACATCAGGACACAGAGCTCTCCTCTCCTAATACACAGACATCAGGACACAGAGCTCTCCTCTCCTAATACACAGAGCTCTCCTCTTCTCCTAATACACAGAGCTCTCCTATCCTCCTAATATACAGACATCAGGACACAGAGCTCTCCTCTCCTCCCAATACACAGATATCAGGACACAGAGCTCTCCTCTCCTAATACACAGAGCTCTCCTCTCCTCCCAATACACAGATATCAGGACACAGAGCTCTCCTCTCCTAATACACAGAGCTCTCCTCTCCTCCTAATACACAGACATCAGGACACAGAGCTCTCCTCTCCTAATACACAGACATCAGGACACAGAGCTCTCCTCTCTTAATACACAGAGCTCTCCTCTCCTTCTAATACACAGACATCAGAACACAGAGCTCTCCTCTCCTAATACACAGATATCAGGACACAGAGCTCTCCTCTCCTCCTAATACACAGACATCAGTACACAGAGCTCTCCTCTCCTAATACACAGATATCAGGACACACAACTCTCCACTCATAATACACAGACATCAGGACACAGAGTTCTTCTCTCCTCCTAATACACAGACATCAGGACACAGAGCTCTCCTCTCCTCCTAATACGCAGACATCAGGACACAGAGCTCTCCTCTCCTCCTAATACGCAGACATCAGGACACAGAGCTCTCCTCTCCTCCTAATACACAGACATCAGGACACAGAGCTCTCCTCTCCTAATACACAGATATCAGGACACAGAGCTCTCCTCTCCTCCTAATACACAGACATCAGGACACAGAGCTCTCCTCTCCTCCTAATACGCAGACATCAGGACACAGAGCTCTCCTCTCCTCCTAATACGCAGACATCAGGACACAGAGCTCTCCTCTCCTCCTAATACACAGACATCAGGACACAGAGCTCTCCTCTCCTCCTAATACACAGACATCAGGACACAGAGCTCTCCTCTCCTAATACACAGATATCAGGACACAGAGCTCTCCTCTCCTAATACACAGACATCAGGACACAGAGCTCTCCTCTCCTAATACACAGACATCAGGACACAGAGCTCTCCTCTCCTAATACACAGATATCAGGACACAGAGCTCTCCTCTCCTCCTAATACACAGACATCAGGACACAGAGCTCTCCTCTCCTCCTAATACGCAGACATCAGGACACAGAGCTCTCCTCTCCTCCTAATACGCAGACATCAGGACACAGAGCTCTCCTCTCCTCCTAATACGCAGACATCAGGACACAGAGCTCTCCTCTCCTCCTAATACACAGACATCAGGACACAGAGCTCTCCTCTCCTCCTAATACACAGACATCAGGACACAGAGCTCTCCTCTCCTAATACACAGATATCAGGACACAGAGCTCTCCTCTCCTAATACACAGACATCAGGACACAGAGCTCTCCTCTCCTAATACACAGACATCAGGACACAGAGCTCTCCTCTCCTAATACACAGACATCAGGACACAGAGCTCTCCTCTCCTAATACACAGATATCAGGACACAGAGCTCTCCTCTCCTAATACACAGACATCAGGACACAGAGCTCTCCTCTCCTAATACACAGATATCAGGACACAGAGCTCTCCTCTCCTCCTAATACGCAGACATCAGGACACAGAGCTCTCCTCTCCTCCTAATACGCAGACATCAGGACACAGAGCTCTCCTCTCCTCCTAATACGCAGACATCAGGACACAGAGCTCTCCTCTCCTAATACACAGATATCAGGACACAGAGCTCTCCTCTCCTCCTAATACACAGACATCAGGACACAGAGCTCTCCTCTCCTCCTAATACACAGACATCAGGACACAGAGCTCTCCTCTCCTCCTAATACGCAGACATCAGGACACAGAGCTCTCCTCTCCTCCTAATACACAGACATCAGGACACAGAGCTCTCCTCTCCTAATACACAGATATCAGGACACAGAGCTCTCCTCTCCTAATACACAGATATCAGGACACAGAGCTCTCCTCTCCTAATACACAGATATCAGGACACAGAGCTCTCCTCTCCTCCTAATACACAGACATCAGGACACAGAGCTCTCCTCTCCTCCTAATACACAGACATCAGGACACAGAGCTCTCCTCTCCTCCTAATACGCAGACATCAGGACACAGAGCTCTCCTCTCCTAATACACAGACATCAGGACACAGAGCTCTCCTCTCCTAATACACAGAGCTCTCCTCTTCTCCTAATACACAGAGCTCTCCTATCCTCCTAATATACAGACATCAGGACACAGAGCTCTCCTCTCCTCCCAATACACAGATATCAGGACACAGAGCTCTCCTCTCCTAATACACAGAGCTCTCCTCTCCTCCCAATACACAGATATCAGGACACAGAGCTCTCCTCTCCTAATACACAGAGCTCTCCTCTCCTCCTAATACACAGACATCAGGACACAGAGCTCTCCTCTCCTAATACACAGACATCAGGACACAGAGCTCTCCTCTCTTAATACACAGAGCTCTCCTCTCCTTCTAATACACAGACATCAGAACACAGAGCTCTCCTCTCCTAATACACAGATATCAGGACACAGAGCTCTCCTCTCCTCCTAATACACAGACATCAGTACACAGAGCTCTCCTCTCCTAATACACAGATATCAGGACACACAACTCTCCACTCATAATACACAGACATCAGGACACAGAGTTCTTCTCTCCTCCTAATACACAGACATCAGGACACAGAGCTCTCCTCTCCTCCTAATACGCAGACATCAGGACACAGAGCTCTCCTCTCCTCCTAATACGCAGACATCAGGACACAGAGCTCTCCTCTCCTCCTAATACACAGACATCAGGACACAGAGCTCTCCTCTCCTAATACACAGATATCAGGACACAGAGCTCTCCTCTCCTCCTAATACACAGACATCAGGACACAGAGCTCTCCTCTCCTCCTAATACGCAGACATCAGGACACAGAGCTCTCCTCTCCTCCTAATACGCAGACATCAGGACACAGAGCTCTCCTCTCCTCCTAATACACAGACATCAGGACACAGAGCTCTCCTCTCCTCCTAATACACAGACATCAGGACACAGAGCTCTCCTCTCCTAATACACAGATATCAGGACACAGAGCTCTCCTCTCCTAATACACAGACATCAGGACACAGAGCTCTCCTCTCCTAATACACAGACATCAGGACACAGAGCTCTCCTCTCCTAATACACAGACATCAGGACACAGAGCTCTCCTCTCCTAATACACAGATATCAGGACACAGAGCTCTCCTCTCCTAATACACAGACATCAGGACACAGAGCTCTCCTCTCCTAATACACAGATATCAGGACACAGAGCTCTCCTCTCCTCCTAATACGCAGACATCAGGACACAGAGCTCTCCTCTCCTCCTAATACGCAGACATCAGGACACAGAGCTCTCCTCTCCTCCTAATACGCAGACATCAGGACACAGAGCTCTCCTCTCCTAATACACAGATATCAGGACACAGAGCTCTCCTCTCCTCCTAATACACAGACATCAGGACACAGAGCTCTCCTCTCCTCCTAATACACAGACATCAGGACACAGAGCTCTCCTCTCCTCCTAATACGCAGACATCAGGACACAGAGCTCTCCTCTCCTCCTAATACACAGACATCAGGACACAGAGCTCTCCTCTCCTAATACACAGATATCAGGACACAGAGCTCTCCTCTCCTAATACACAGATATCAGGACACAGAGCTCTCCTCTCCTAATACACAGATATCAGGACACAGAGCTCTCCTCTCCTCCTAATACACAGACATCAGGACACAGAGCTCTCCTCTCCTCCTAATACACAGACATCAGGACACAGAGCTCTCCTCTCCTCCTAATACGCAGACATCAGGACACAGAGCTCTCCTCTCCTAATACACAGACATCAGGACACAGAGCTCTCCTCTCCTAATACACAGACATCAGGACACAGAGCTCTCCTCTCCTAATACACAGACATTAGAATACAGAGCTCTCCTC
The DNA here is from genome assembly GCF_042186555.1 of Aquarana catesbeiana. Lineage (NCBI taxonomy): Eukaryota > Metazoa > Chordata > Amphibia > Anura > Ranidae > Aquarana > Aquarana catesbeiana. The sequence goes on along the minus strand of NC_133329.1, from coordinate 104,769,698 downwards.
TTTCTGCTATATATTTCCATATTATTTTAGATATTCAGCTAGATGGGAAGCTGAAGCTGTCTCTATACAAAGGCTGGTGATTGGCTGTACTCTGTGAATTAATTGTTTATACTCGGCTAAATCCCCGCAGATTTTTCTGCTCATAGTGATTCATCATTTTCTAACATTCCTGGAAGATAGAAGACTGTTTCACAATTCTGGACATGAGAAATCCAAACATTGGAAGCTCGTCCCCCAGAACCAAGCTGAGCCGCTCAACTCTGAACAGTCTGTGCAATTACTAATCTGTTTTCTGATTCCCTGGTATCCGAGAGTAATGTATCCTCTGATGGGCAGACATGAAGCGCTTGGCTCGTGTGACATCATCACTGCCTTTACCATGTCTGAGTGTCACCATGTCCTTTATTATTCAGAGTGGGTTACAGTGTCACCTGTAACCACATCTTTTATCATGGGGAAGCATGGGTGCTCAACTTGCAGCCTTCCAGCTGTTAGTCCCACAAGCTTTGCAAGGATGATGGTTACAAGCGTTACTCTCAAAGACAGAGGCATGATGAGACTTGTAGTTACGCAACACCTGGAGAGCCACAGGTTGGGCACCCATGGATTAGAAGCTCTGTCTGGCTTTTACTGCTATCTGGGGCTCCATTAGAGAGGTTTTCACAACACTTCCTGTCCCAGTGACAAGATTCAACAGAGAGGAAGTGAGGAAAAAGCCACATGAGCAACACAGACAGAAATTTTTTTTTTTTTTCAGCAGGACAAGAGAAGGGTGTTCATTTTTTATTGTTTTATGTATTGCAGTTTTTCCCCTCACTTCCTATCTGTTAAAACCATTGTCTCCTTTACAGTAATTAAAGCATTTGTAAAATTGGGCTTTGGGCAGTTTGTAAGGGCAGAAGGTTTTTTATCTTCCGTGTGTAGCAGCCCCCCCAGCACCCCCCAATTACCTACCTGAGCCCCTTCTCCCTCCAACGATGTCCACGATCCCCCCCAGCCATCCAGGATGCTCCTCTTAATTGGCTGAGACAGAGCAGCGGTGCCATTGGCTCCCGTGGCTGTCAATCAAAGTCAGTCAGCCAATTGGGAGAGAGGGGGCGGGGCCAGGTCGGGGCTCTGTGTCTGAATGGATACACGGAGCTCAGACTCGACTTGGGTGCCCCCTGTAGCAAGCTATAAGTACTTCTTTGCTGTAGATTGTCCCTATGCTTGTAGGGAAAAATTTTCTTCTTCTTGAGTCTGTAAGGAAACCGCTATCAACATTTCTACTGACAGAACCCCCCGGCGGGCTCTCCTCACCCGCTGAAGATCGCTCATGGAGGAGGTACAGCAAAGAAGTAGCGGATACCTGGAGCAGCCACCGGCAGGAGGGCAATCACATTTCCTATGCGGGTTTGCTTCTCTTTCCCATTTGAAACGAAACTTACCATCGGAGAACTGTATAACAAATAGGCCGACTATACGGCGAAACAGAGAAAAAAACCCAGGGTGAAGTTATAACATCTATTAAATGAAGTTTACTGAGGAAGATAAGCACTCTGGAATTGTGACATTTTTTCATTTATTTCATTTTAATTTTGTTTTGTAATAATAATCTCTGGACTCTGGTTTATATATCCATCTAGGACTATCATATGCCCCATACTATTATATATATACTATTGCTTAAGGTTTATATGGTGTGACTCTGCTATCTGCCCTATATATTAGCACACATTAGGAAGTTTATTTAGCGCACTTATTTCATTAATAATATTACAATTTCATTTGAGTGGTATCAGAACACTTATGCCCCGTACACAGGATCGGACATTGATCGGACATTCCGACAACAGAATCCTAGGATTTTTTCCGACGGATGTTGGCTCAAACTTGTCACATGGTCACACAAAGTTGTCGGAAAATCCGATCATTCTGAACGCGGTGACGTAAAACACGTACGTCGGGTCTATAAACGGGGCAGTGGCCAATAGCTTTCATCTCTTTATTTATTCTGAGCATGCGTGGCACTTTGTCTGTCAGATTTGTGTACACACGATCGGAATTTCTGACAACGGATTTTGTTGTTGGAAAATTTTATATCCTGCTCTCAAACTTTGTGTGTCGGAAAATCCGATGGAAAATGTCCGATGGAGCCCACGCACAGTCGGAATTTCCGACAACACGCTCCGATCGGATATTTTCCATCGGAAAATCCGACCGTGTGTACGGGGCATAACACATAGGTGCGGCTTTATTATTTTAGTATCTCCTTGAATAATTTTCATTATTATTTCTATATGATTTTTTAGTATAATTTCACAGCTTGAATCACCACATCTATCATATTAGCGCTTTAGTACACTATTGTCATTAATCTGACTTCAGTGATATTCAATGGACTGAAGTAGGGTCAAAGTCGGACCAAAGTAGTGCAGGGTCTGCTTTGAAGTTGGCACAACTTGAAGTCATCCTAATATGAATGGTAGTCATTGGAAATCATGGGCAACGACTTGTCATGCGACTTTGCAGTCCCAAATCGTAAGACAAGTCGTACTAGTGCGAAAGGGTCTTGTATCAATTGACCCTTCCTTTTTAGATTGTAAGCTCTAACGAGAAGGGCCCTCTGATTCCTCTTGTACCTAATTGTAATGTAACTGTAATGTCTGCCCTCATGTTGTAAAGCGCTGCGCAAACTGTTGGCGCTATATAAAACCTGTATAATAATAGTAATAAAAATAATAATACTCTGCACAGCTGCACCAGATTCTATATGTGCCAGTTTTAGTAAATCTCCCGCTTAGAAAAAAATTCATATTTATGGGCAAAATACTAGTTGCATTGATAGCTAGGTCATCTGCAGTCGAATGTTGCCTTTGGAACAGGTCTATTGCGCATGAATTACTATAATCTGTTTGGCCTTTAGAGCAGGCCTCAGGACAGTGGGGGTCCGAGGGAACCCAGGCCAGTGCCATTACTCTCTCACTGAAGTTATTCTACACTTTTAGGCAAAAAGCAAAACATTCCTTTAAATTAAAGTGTGTGTGTTGTCATGGTGATAAAGTACTCTATTTTGCACCTTTTATAGAAGGCTTATTACATCCTGGAACTGATATTTAGGCGCTCAACATTTCCTGTACACTGAAGGAATGCCGCCATTAGTTGTATGCAGTGAAATATTTGCTGTAGGGGTCTCTGTGACAGTCACAGCTGTGTCCCCGGCGAGTAATTCCCAAAGATTTGGGTATCTCCTTGGTGAAGCCAGGATAGTAGGCCTCAGCTGCCATGGCAACGTGTCAACAAAAATGGCAGGAAAATGAACAAGCGAGTGAATTTATGTACTGAGCTGGTGTTGATTAAACAGACATCTAATTGCCCCATCTGTTACTGAACATGTCCAATCCATAAGGGTTTTTTTTTTTTTTTTCTGGGAGCGGAATGTATATTTGTAGATCAGATGTGACATATGTGTGCCTACATAAGTACACAGATTTTCTGCATAGCTGCGCATTGTGCATTTTGAATCTGTGACAACGCTTTTATGGAAATGTGAATCAGTGTCAGTCAGTGGTGATGGTGTGTTTGCCTGTGTAGCAGGGTGTATGTACATCTCTTGTGTCTGTGTCCCGCTTGCAGGAAGTGTGTGGGATTAGGGAGTTCAGGGTCGTGGGAAGTGTGGGCTGCTCGGAGGTGACGGCTATATATAGTAACAGTGACATATCATTCCTGTCCCAGCCGCTCACACACAAGTCTATACTTGCATCTGCAAGCTAATGATATGCATTGGGTACATTAAACATAATGGATTTATAGCCAAAATATACTTATAATAAATATATAGCAATAGATATAGCAGGCACCCTCAGGACCAATTAAGCAATTGACTTAGGCAGAATAGGACAAATCAAATAGCAGTTATATTACACTGACGTTTTGCAAGTCACTTACTGCCTTTCTCAAGAGAAATATAACTATCATTTAATAGTCTTGCTCTTTTTTGGATGTCCAGTGAGTACTTACTATGCCCAGGGCTGTCTTTAACACAGGGCAAAAGGGGCAGCTGCCCCTGGCCCAGTCGTTGTGGGGCCCAAAGCAGTTTCCCCTTGAGTCTGCACTGCCCGCAAATAATTGATAAGTGGATCCAGGAGGGCCCAAAAAATGCTTGCCCAGAGTCCAATTAATATTAAAGTGTAAAGCCCCGTAAACAAGATCAGATTTTCTGACGGGAAATGTTGGATGTCAGGCTGTTGGCAGAAAATCCGACCGTGTGTACGCTCCATCGGACAATTGTTGTTAGACTTTCCGCCAACAAATGTTGGCTAGCATGTCTTCAAATTTTCCGCCAACAAATGTGTGTTGTCGGATTTTCCGATCGTGTGTACAAAAGTCCAAAGTACAAACACGCATGCTCGGAAGCAGAAGCGGTCGGTCTTGTAAACTAGCATTTGTAATGGAGAATTAACATTCATGACGTGGCAAATTATGAAATCTCCAAATGCAGCGCACAATTCTCTTCTTCTTTAATGGGATAATAATGAAGCTGCTTTGCTGGTGAAACTGATGGAGTTATTGCAAACTAATTTTCAAAGGCTTTATTTTTCTAGTGATATCAAGAATAATATTATTATGTTTTTTTATTTTTATTTGGGCAAGTTACTACAACACCATTATCCTGTAGTTTTTAAGATCAAAGATACAACTATGTTGGTGTCCCTTGTCAATTTTATATTGTATTTTTTAAAATGTAACTGCCTACTCCCAAACTGTCATTTGAGGTAAAACACATAGCCAAGTATTATTCTCCACAATTTTTTTATTGTGCATTAAAAAAAAAAATTAGACATGCTATCTGCCAATAGAACTTAACCAAAAAGTGCATTCTATGCATCCAAAAATATAGAAAATATCCCAAATCAAATTATTATTCAACCCAAAAAATAATGTCAAAGCAATAACTCCAAGGCCAATAATAAATAACACGTTATCTCCTCCGATTCCACAACATGTCTGGTTGACGTACAGCTGTTCATAGACGAACTGAAAAGCACAAACTGAAAAGCGCTAAATGAAAAACGTGAAAAGAAAAGCGCGAATCAACACTCACCAAACTTCCACTAACGCGAAATTAGCCGAAATAGCCCAAAGGGTGGCACTAAAGAGCTGAAAAACCACGTAGTACGTCTAGTGCGCCACTATGTTTGTAATTGTTGGCCAACATTTGTGTGACCGTGTGTATGCAAGGCAAGTTTGAGCCAAGGCCCTTCGGACAAAATTCCGGGGTTTTGTTGGCGGAAAGTCTGATCGTGTGTACGAGGCATAAGATCACCTTTACAGAAAAATCTGTAAGTTGAACTTACACAGGACCCCCTCCAGGAAATCACAAAAAGCAAGACGCTGAGGTTATTACCAAACGAAAAACACCTTTATTAAAAGCAGCACACTTGCATGTCAAAAAGCACCAATCCACCAATGGATAGTAACACAGCAGGTTGAGACACTGACACCAGAGCCAGTCAGCTGAAGGTAGACAGAGGCAATGGATGGGTGCCAGATATGCAGCAGCAGGGGCTACAAACACCAAACATCCAGCACTCCTCTGTTCAATCTAATGACAATCAGTCCATGGATAAACACACTCGGAGTCTGTGGTATAACATCAATTAAATCAATAGTAGATAAATGGTAGAGGGGTGGATGAACAATAGATGAATGAATGATGGATAATGAAGAGTGGATGGATGGAATGTGGCTCACGGCTGCAGCTCTGGTGCCCATGCTGACCTGTGTCCACAGCAAAAAGTGATTACACTGGGCATAAAAGGATCAGAACTGGACCACAGAGCAATGGAAGAATGTGGGAAGAGATAGCACCAGGGTGCAGTATGGGAAGAAGGCATGCTGGCAAAGGCAGTGTAATGCTTTGAGCAATGTTCTGCTGGGAAACCTTGGGTCCTGCTATTCATTTGAATGTTATTTTAATTAATACATACCACCTACCAAGTATTGTTGCTGACCAAGTACACCCCTTCATGGAAGCAATATGCCTTGATGGCAGTGGTCTTTTTCAGCAGGATTATGTGCCCTGTCACACTGCAAAAATTGCTCAAGAATGGTTTGAGGAACACAACAAGAAGTCTAGGTGTTGACTTGGCCTCTAGGTTTTCCAGATCATAATCCAAACCAGTATCTGTGGAAATTGCTGGAAAAACAAGTCCTCACCTCGCAACTTATAGGACTTAAAGGATCTGCTGCTACTGACAGCTTAGTGCCAGATACCACAGCATACCTTCAGGGGTCTAGTGGAGTCCATGCATCGACAGGTTAGGGCTGTTATGGCGGCAAAAGGGGGACCTACGCCATATTAGGTGGGTGGTCATAAAGCTATGGATCGATGTGTGTATAAAAAGTAGAACTTTGATTTAAAGTGGAGTTCCACCCAAAAGTGGAACTTCCGCTCATTGTACTCCTCCCTCCCCCCTCCGGTGCCACATTTGGCAACTTTCGGGGGGGAGGGGGGAGAGCATACCTGTCTTTCACAGGTACGCTTTCCCCACTTCCGGGAGCCTCAGACACGGGTTTTGACGTCACGGCTCGGGCTCCTTCTTCCTCCTCCCTCCTCCTCTCCCTGTGGCCGGGCCAGTAGGAGAGAGGAGCGGAGCCTCGTGCATGCACAGTAGGGTTCCCAGCCTGAAGCCGAAAGGCTACACTGCCGGGTTCCCTAACTCGCAATGGAGGCGGCAGTACCCGACAGCTGATGGAAACATCAGCTGCGGTGCCGACATCGCTAAAAAGTCAGTAGCTGCAGTATGTGCAGCTGCTGGCTTTTAATTTTTGCAGCGGTGGGCAGACCTCCGCTTTAACTTTACAAGTAAAATATCACTTTTTTTGTGGATTGGCATTTTATGTCGAGGCTCGGTTCACACTGCCGCGACTTGGTATCCGACTTGTGAAATCCCATGTTAGTCAATAATGGGTGTTTTAATTAGCACTACTGAAGTTGCTTCGACTTTAGAAAAAATTCCTGTACTACTTCAGAGCGACTTCTATCCTACTTGTGCCCATAGACTTTAATGGAAATCGCCTCCAAGTCGATCCTCATCTATATTGATGTGATTTGGATTACAGGAAGATTACCTAGGCATTGCCTGAAAGTTGCTTAAATGTCATTTTCCCATGTACAAATGATCTTTTTCATGTCCATATTTTCATAATTTGATTTAAAGAAATTTGCAGGTGAACTTTTAGTTGTGACCATTTCCTGACCAGAAGAAAGGCATTTGTTTCTATGGAGTGATCTTTTTATATAACTTTTTGTTTTGAGCTTGTGTTTTTTACAAAATGTCCCTAATGTGGGAGTAAGGCTGTTTCCATGACAGCAGAACATTTTCTTTTGTACAGATATTTAATATAAAGGGAGCCCCAAACTAGTTCCATTTGTTGTAGATGTTTTTTATTAACTTCATTATATTCTGTAATGTGGGATAACACTATCCACTTTGATGGGGGTAGAATAATTGTTTAAAGAGCAAAAGAGAAAAGCCTCTTTGTGATTGATAAATGCATAGCACACAATGTGTATCATATGGGGAGAAACTGATTGTGTTTTTTTAGTTAATGATTCAGGCAGCAATAGGATCAAGATGGTCCTCGGGACCTATTGTAAGAAGGGGCCCCTTGGTTTCTTTCTCCTGGTTGCCTATGCAAAAGTCCCTCTATAAGGGAGTGGGTTGAAGAGATGATCCATGTCATGATGATGGACAGTCTTTTCTTGCGTTTCTTCCAGATGTGGAGTCCGTGGATCCTGTATATGGATTTAGCAAATTTCGAAACCTTCCTACAAAAAAAAGGGCTCCTGTTTTAGTTCCTTATTTCTCTATATCTCTGTTTCCCTTTCTCTCCTTTTCTATCTTATCACTTTTGATTGTTCCATGAGACCACCATGTGTCTGGGTACCTGTCCACAGACTTATGATTTACATCCACTAGAGCAGGGGTGTCAAACTCAATTTCATTGTGGGTAGTATCAGCATTATGGTTGCCCTCATAAAGCCGGTTGTTTGTTTGACTATTTACATTTATCCAGGGCTTTTTTTTCTCAGAGAATAGGTGCAGGAACTCCACCACCCGCCCTTCCCCAACCAAATCGCGTAGCGGGTGTGGCCAAATTGCACTAACAGTAGGAGGATCTATAAAGGGCAATAAAGAACAGGAGTGCGTTATGTGCGAAGTTCAGGGATGCGATATGTACAGAGTGCAGAGTTCAGGGGTGTGGTACATACTGAGTGCAGAGTCCAGCTCCCTTTTCACAGGCTGTACTCCTCTCACTTCCACCCCTCCTTGGCTCTGACCTCTGCACATATCTCCCTCCACAGCCCTCATCTCTCCAACCCACAAAGTTTTCACGCATCTCACCTACCCGTCTCGGCTCTAGTACCTCTAGGCAGTGTAGGCGGCTCCGCCTATCTCACTTTCAGGAAGATCATTGGTCGGCATCTCTGCACCTGGGAACAGATGGGGATTCACAGTGCAGCTTACCACATGATGCCCCATCCCACACTTCACCTACACCTACATCTCCCTTGTCCCCCGTAAATACAGAAGGCTTCTGTGTTTGCAAGTGACAGCTTGGAGCAGAGTGCGAGAGCCAGAGGTGGTGGAACTAAGTTCTGCCACTTTGTGGCTGAAAAAAAGCCCTGGGTGCGAAGGCCACCTGAACTGGCCTGGAGGGCCGGATTCACCCCATGGGCCTTGTGTTTGACACATGTGGACTAGAGAATTCACATCTTGATTTTTCCTGTCACTAACTACCTCAGTGAACCTGTTTAAGCAATCATACCGCTAGTTGATACCCGCCTTGTGCTATAACGTATACATCTATATGTATATTGGCTGTCATGCAATGTAGTTGGATGTCTTGTAGTTGACTTCTGATTTATCTTTTTATAATTTCTTGTATTCAAATTAAACTTTATTATGGAAAAAAAAGTTCCTGGCCAGGGGATGCAACTAGACATTAAAGAAAGACAATGACTAGACAACTGTTCCATCCAACAATTTTTAATCTAGCCAAGCCTTCCAGACAAAAACTGCCAGCAACATCTTCTACCTACTGGTCTATAGAGTAGACTTTCATAAATACACAATGTTCCCAAACGTTTTTGGACAGCTGATTATCACACCTACACTTTATACCAAAAGTAGTTGGATACCCCTCCAAATTATTAAGTTCATGTGTTTCCACTGAAGGGTACTGTTAATGCTACAGCATACAAAGTTATTTTAGTCAATCATTCTCTTCTAACCCTGTGGCAACAGTTTGGAAAAGGCCCTTATCTGTTTCAGCATAACTATGTCTCCGTGCACAAACCCCGAGACATGGCTTGACAGGTCCCGTGTGGAGGAACTCAAGTGGCCTGCAAAGAGCCCTGACTTAAACCCTACTAAATACCTTTGGTATGAATTGGAATCCCAATTGTAACAAGAACTTCCCGTCCAAGATTAGTACCTGACCATTTTTTGACTGAATGAGCACCAATTCCCACATGCACACTCCAATATCCTATAGAAAGCCTTCCCAGAAGACTATTGTAGCAGAGAATGAGGAGGACACAACTCCCATATTTTAACACCAATTGTTTTGGGCATATAGGAGTGATGTCCACAACCATTTAGCCGTATAGTGTATGTATTGTGTAATTCTGACCCTAAGGCATTGATTTACTAAAACTGGAGAGTGCAAAATCTGGTGCAGCTTTGCATAGAAACCAGTCAGCTTCCAGTTTTGTTTTTTTTCGTAAATCTTAAAGTGTTACTAAACCCAGGACCCTGCATTGACTATATCTGGTCTCACACAGTACATGGAAATGCAATTATTTTAGTAAATATAAACACTAAACACCTTTTCTTATCAGCAGTATATGGCAGTCTTGTGACTTTGATCAGTGCCTGATTAAAGCCTGTAGAAGGAGTTTTCATACTACACTGTCCTATCAGGATGCAGGACCCCTGACCCTCTGACTGGACAGTGCTGATTGGCCCTGTGCTGATCACATGCACTCCCCCAAGAACAAAAAAAAAATTCTAGCAATACACACCAAACTGAGCTTGTGCAGACTGACTCTACTAACTCTGTCTTTTTTGGACATGTTTTGGAGACAATGCAAGAAGGGGAGGATTTGTGCATACAGGATCAAACAGCATTTTACACAATGCAGAAGATTGCCCCACTTTAGATTCCACAGTGAGTATAACAAGGCATGCTTTACTACACATACAGACTGATTTTACTGTTTTGGGTTTAGTAACACTTTAATTGAACAAGCTGAAGTTAGAAGCTGATTGGCTACCTTGCACAGCTGCACCAAATGTTGCGCTCTCCAGTTTTAGTAAATCAACCCCTAAATGTCTGTACACAATGGAGAAAAGAACATTCAAAGTTAGCATTTATAAGAACGTACTGTATACATATAGATTTTCACGTAAACTATAACAGGTGACTAGGATTAATGCTCTTCAACAGCTGGAACCATTTTGTTGTGTTCTACTGATGTGACCAATTCCAGACACTGCCAATCTTTATGCGTCGGGGCATGCTGGAACATTTCATCTTTGACATCTATAGGGCGCGGGATGCATACAATTGTCTCAGTAAATGGGCAGGCTGCTTTTGCTCTGCTACTTCAGTGTACCTCCACTTCCCTAAGGTGACAACAGTATCTGGTTGGGTATCCTTGTATGTAAGAATACATTGTGGAAGCAGTAGAGATATATGTAGCTATTCTTGTAGATGTGGGCAGGCTGCATTTTGGGATCAGCAAAAAAACTAGCAAGTTAAAGTGGAATTCCACCCATATAAAATGCAAAAAGTGTTGCTGCTGACTTTTAATAATCGGACACTCACCTGTCCCACGGTCCAGTGATGCGAACAAAGCCCCGCTTCTCTCCCCCTCCTCTCCTTGGCGCCGGCATTGTGACTGTGGGCGCCCGGCTGTGGCTTCACAGCCGAGCACGCACTGCACTTGCGTGAGCCGCGCTGTGATTGGCCGTACACGTCACAGGCCCCCCAGATGTTTGGAACTACATTTACCATGATGCTCAACTACACTGTAGAGTGCATGAGCATCATGGGAAATGTAGTTCCAAAACATCTGGGGTGCCAAGGTTCACCATGACTGCTTTAGTCTGTTGGGATTTGTCTCTACTAACTTTGCACATCTAGACTTTGCAATATTTGCCCCACTCTTCTTTGCAGAACTCCTCAAGTTCAGTTAAATAAATGGTCACGTTTGTGGACTGCAGTCTTCAAGTCATTCCACGGGCCAGTCAAGAAACTTTTACCTTTTTCTCCTTCAACCACTGTGTGGTCATTTTTGCTGTGTGCTTTTGGCCATTGTCATGTTGGACGGTAAACCTTCTTCCCATTGACAACTTTTTGGCAGAGGGCAGCAGTTTTTCCTCAAGAATTTGACAGCATTTTGCCCCCATCCATTTTTCCTTCTATCCTGACAAGTGCTCCAGTCCCTGGTGCAGAGAAACGCCCCCATAACAGGATATTACCACCTCCATGCTTTACTGTAGGAATGGTGGTATTTGGATGATGAGCTGTATTGGATTTCTGACAGACATATAATTTAGTGTTGAGGAAACATAATGATTTTTTAGTCTCATCTGACCTGAACACCTTTTTCCATGTGACCTCAGAATCTTCAAGGTGCATTTTGGCATAGCTCGGGAGTAACTGCATGTGGCCTTTCTTGAAGAGTGGCTTTTTCCTTGTAACCCTCCCATATAAGCCACATTTGTGGAGAATTTGTGATATTGTTGTCACATGTACACAATGACCACTCTTTGTCATAAATTCCTGCAACTGCTCCAGAGTTGCTGTAGGCCTCTTGGTAGCCTCTCTGACCAGTTTTCTTGTGGCTCTTTCATCCAGTTTGGAGTGACGTTCTGATCCATGGAGGATCTGTGTTGTACCAAATACCTTCTATTTCTTAATAATAGACTTCACTGTGCTTCTAGGCATTGATAAAGCCTTTTTTTGTATCCATCTCCTGACTTGTGCCTGACCATAACTTTATCCAGAGATCTTTTGACAGCGCCTTGCCACCTATAGTTGATTTTTTGCCTCAGTTGCACAATCAGGGACTGAAATGCTCCAGGAAAGCTCTTTTCATGCTGAGCTAATCAAAATGACCGCAGTTGAAAGTCAAATGGCTTTGTGCCATTGAGAAGGTGATTAGTTACACTTGATTTAGTTTACAAGTTATTTTAAGGAGGGGGGTGTTCCTTTTTCCAACTAAGTGCTAGTTCACACTAGACGGAGTTCCGTTCGGTTCTGTGCACTTTTTTTCTGCACAACATGCTTGCACAGTGTTTTCCATGTATTCCAATGGCTCTAGTTCACACCATGCAGTCAGTTTGCGGTCAGTTTCTGCACCAGAAACTGACCGCAAACTGACTGCATGGTGTGAACTAGAGCCATTTGAATGAATGGAAAACAACTGTGCATGCATTTTTAGTGCAGAAAAAAAGTGCACGGAACTGCATCTGATGTGAACTAGCACTTAGTAATTCTGCTTTTGAATTTATATTCTTTTTTTCTGACATGTTGGTGTTATATCTTTCACTTGGATGTTGACTAAATACAGCTGAATAAAACAAAAACTGTGTCTGTCTTCATTTCAGGTTGCAAGGCAACAAAATGTGATTATTTTAAAAGGGGGTGATTCTTTTCTATACCCAATGTGTATAGTGGGATCTATAGGGCTAGATAAAAAATGTCAGGTTCTTCTTACCTCCTTTACTCCGGTATGGATATTTTGATGGTGGCACATATACTTTTCACCTTGCATTTTGCAAAAATATGACATATATTCACAATGCTTCATGGGTTATAGGTTAAATACTCAAGTGTATACAAGGTAAAATTGAAATGTAAACTGTGCGAGCGTCAGCTGTGCCTGGGTACAGAGGACTGGCATGTGTCAGCTCAGTGTGGGTCGGTGGTAGTGCCAGCTTAATACCCCCTAGCACATGTAAAGCAGCATGTCATGTATACTTCAGTCACGCCAGATGGCAGCAGCAGAAGTGGATAGAGTGTGTGTGAGCAATTTGTGGGGATCACATTACAGAAGTTGAGGGCCTACAGTTGGCTCAGCATGGGGTCACATTGACTGACAATACAATTTGCAGCTGACTGAAATGTGCCTAGAGTAAAGTGACAGGTTCAGCTCTGGCTCAAGTCACACTAGGAAGCAGCAGGTTCCTAACCTGCACTGTTTAAATGGATTATGTTGGCTAATGTATAGTAAAAGCGTGCAGAAGCTGAAAAGATGTATACTGCTCATCAAGATTCTCTTAATAAAATGTGGGACATGAATGTTAAAGGAAGCCTGTACTGGAGAAGTGAAGAAACTCGCATAGCTGACCTCCCCTTCTGAAAATTATTATTAATATTATAGAGGATTAATATAGCGCCAACAGTTTTCGCAGCGCCTTCCAAAGTGGGGGGGGGGGGGGGGGGGGGCAGTACAATTACAATACAGTTCAATACAGTAGGAATAGGAGGGCCCTGCTCATGGAGCTTACAATCTAAAGGGAGGGGGAGGTGGTATAAAAGGTACTAGCTGCAGGGTGATCTGATGAAGGTGACTCAGGTACAGTTCTTAGGTAGAGGTGGGGTAGGCTTCCCTCAATACGTTTTCAGTAAGGATGGGCTCAGGTGTGTTCGCAACTCCACGTGCCCACGCCCGCCAGGAAGCTTACTCAACTTGGGTACAACCAGCCTGCCGAATTCTTTTGTGATTATCGCTAACAGCTGCTATAACCACTAGCAATAATCACTGTCTTCCCCTGGCGGGGACAGCTAGATTGGCTACCATGCACAGCTGCACCAGATTCTGAGTGCCCCAGTTTTAGTAAATCAACCCCCTGTGTCTTTATGGAGCTGGCTGTGTGCAGAGATGTCCACAAACTTGAGGCCATAGTGTAGCTTCCTCTGACAACCTACTGCACTGAATTCAGAGGGCTGTGAAGGTAATATGGCTGTGTGGCTGTATACAGTGGCTGCAACAATGTTGCCTGCAATAACTTAGTTGTTGAGAAATACAAAATAACAAAGAGACCCCATAGGGGCTTAAGGTGGCAGCATTAACAAGCCACTGACTTTTAAAGTTTTGTATAGGTCGATGAGTAATATGTTAGTATTTCATGTCTTTTAATGGGAATACAGAGCCCTTGGAGGAACCCCATTACGTTATGGGAAGAACTTTCAAACCCAATGAAGATTATACGGTATTGCCTTTGGGAATTGATACCAAGATTCAAGCACCACAAGGTTATAGTGTCAATCGCTGAGAATCCATGCTGCTCAGTCGTTAGGCTGTGAAGAGTTGCGTGTGTGTGTATATATATATATATATATATATATATATATATATATATATATATATATATATATATATATATATATAATATATATAATTTTTTTTTTTTTTTAGCTTTTATTCTGTATTAACATTGACTTGCTTTCTTTCAGGACGCCCAGGGGCATGACAACAATAAAGACTCTCGAGTGCTGTGGACAAATTCCAACAACCATCTCGTAACATCTGGATTTAACCAGGTAGAGTGTTCCCCAAGGGCTCACTATCTTGCTGTCATCTCCTTTCTGTGTTAATGCTAGACGTCCCATGACATATACAGCTCCCTGCAGTGTTGTAGTGGTACCTTGCCCATATTTGCCATACATTTGTTCTCAATAAAGTAAAGTAAAATAAAGTATCCCTGAAGCAGCCCCTAACAATGATCTCTCCTCTGCCTCAATATTGGACAACTAACCCCTAAAGCAAATTCTTATGGCCCTAATGCTAAACATTTATAGCTGAACTAAACTCATCGGTTTAACAGTTATATTTCCGGCATGCTGGGAATGCTGTCACATTGGCTTGTGCTCTCAACCAAACTATCAACCCATCAAATGGCTGGAGTCATAACTGATTACATGTGCAGCAACATGGCAGTTGCAGATCAAATAGAGGCCAAGGTGGCAGCTTCCTAGCCTGAAAAGGATTGGAGGGTTTAGTTCCGCTTTAACCCACAACTAACACTCATGTGTCAATTGAGGGTCTCTGTCTCTAATGAAGAAGAAGCTCTGAAAAAAACCTTTCCATATTCCAAACATTTTGTAAGTGCTGACATTTTATCTCATTCTGTCATCTCTCTCATTAGGTCAGGGAGAGAGAGTTGCTGCTTTGGGATCTTCGTAGTTTCAGCCGACCTGTGACTTCTTTCTCACTGGATGCCTCCTCAGGGTAGGAATATGTCCTCTAATTATCTTTAAGGAAACCTGTAATGGAAGAAACCTTGCGGTAGCCATTTCTGAGCTCTGCTATTGAAATTGCTAGTTTCTTTTGACTCTCCTTTTTCAATACTGTGAATCATTGACCTGGAACCAGCATGAAAATAAGGCCCTTTGACTTTTCTCTGGCTTTCCTGTGCACCATAGTAGTTCTGAGTCAGCAATTCAGAAAGTATTGAAGATAGATGGTTGGTATAACAGCCAGGCAACTATCATTTTCAGAAGGGGTTCATCAGTAGTTGTCCCCATATTTTTTTAATTGCAAGTTTACATTGATCATTTTGCTGAATTATAGTATTTTAGAGATTTTATGATCCATGATGAGCAGCAAAATAACATGAAACCAAACGCTGTTTAATGCTGGATCCCCCAGCAGTCACCTTTCCTCTGCTCCTCCACCACTTTGTTCAGCCACTGAGAGCAAAGAAGATATCTGGTGGCATGTGTCTCACTCCCCTTCCTCATTTGTACTGCCTTCTTGCTTGACGATTGGCCCAGTGCTGTCATATTAAGGCCGGGTTCACACTGGTATGTCATGACAGTTGTACGACTGTGGATCCGACTTTGCCCTGCGACTTGAAGTCCGACATCCGTCCAACCTCAATGAACGGGGATCCGACTTTGATCCCAACAATGCAGGCACTTTGTGTGTGGTATGAATCTTTAGGGGGAACTTCATGCCAAATTTAAAAAACAAAATGTCATGGGTTCCCCCTCCAGGAGCATACCAGGCCCTTCGGACTGGTAGGTGTTTTTAGGTGGAACTCCCACGCCGAAAGCACGTTGTCCCCATGTTGATGAGGACAACGGCCTTTTCCTGACAACCTTGGACGTTGGTTGTCGGGGTCTGCGGGCGGGGGTCTTATCGAAATCTAGAAGCCCCCTTTAACAAGGGGGCCCCCAGATCACGGCCCCCTCATCCTATGTGAATGAGTATAGGATATATTGTACCCCTACCCATTCACCTAAAAAAAAGTGTCAAAAATAAAACACAGTACACAGGTTTTTAAAGTCATTTATTAAAGCCGCTCCGGCGTCGCTTCTGATTTCTTCTCCCCTCTCTGGGTCTTCTCCGCTGATGTCTTCTAGTCCTCTCCGGTTCTTCTCCCTCTGTCCGCTATCTTCTGCCTCTGCTGGTCTCCTCCACTGTCTTTTGCCTCTGCCGGGTCTTCTCCACTGTCTTCCCGCTTTTTTGCCGTGTCTTCTCCGCTGTCTTCTCCCCTCTGTTCTTCTTCCAATGTTGACTCACCGCTCTCTCCCGCTCTAATGTTGGGTGCGCAGTGTGCTCATACTTATATTGGCAAGGGACGGGGTCACCGGGTGACTCCCCTTATGATGTCACTGCCCTATCATGCCCCAGGCGGTGACGTCATAAGGGGCGTCCCCCAATGACCCTGCCCCATGCCAATATAAGTAGTGGCACAGCGCGCACCCAGCATTAGAGCAGGAGAGAGCGTTGAGTCAACATCAGAAGAAGAACAGAGGGAGAAGACAGCAGAGAAGACCCGGCAGAGGCAGAAGACAGCGGACAGAGGGAGAAGAACCGGAGAGAGCTAGAAGACATCAGCAGAGAAGACCCAGAGAGGGGAGAAGAACCAGAGGAGGCAGAAGACATCAGTGGAGGAAGCAGAAAAGCCGGAGAGGGGAGAAGAAATCGGAAGAGATGCCGGAGCTGCCTTCATTAATTACTTTAAAAACCTGTGTACTGTGTTTTATTTTTGACACTTTTTTTTAGGTGAATGGGTAGGAGTACAATGTACCTGATACTCATACACATAGGGTGGGGGGCCCCCTTGTTAAAGGGGGCTTCCAGATTCCGATAAGCCCCTCGCCCGACCCTGACAACCAACGGCCAGGGTTGTCAGGAAGAGGCCCTTGTCCTCATCAACATGGGGACAAGGTGCTTTGGGGTGGGGGGGCAGGGCCCCCCGCCGCCCCAAAGCACCCACCTTCCATGTTGAGGGCATGTGGCCTGGTATAGTTCAAGGGGGGGGCGCTCACTTGTCCCCACCCCCTTTCCTGGCCTGCCAGGCTGCGTGCTCAGATAATGGTCTGGTATGGGGGGGACACCCACGCCGTGTAGTCAGTGTGGGGGGGTTCCCCTTAAAATCCATACCAGACCGAAGGGCCTGGTATGTTCTTGGAGGGAAAACACATGCCGTTTCTTATTTTTTATTTTTTGCGTGAGTTCCCCTTCAAGATCATCAGAGCACAAGTCGCATTCCAAAGTTGGATCAGTTAAGACGGCGATCCGGCTTTGATCCGACTTCAGTGATATTAAATGGGCTGAAATAGGATCAAAGTTGGACCAAAGTAGTGCAGGGACAATTTTCAAAGTCAGACCGACTTGTGTCGGACCAGTTAAGATGGCTCTCGTAGGGAAACATTGGTTTTCACACGTCATGCAACATGAGTTCCCAATGTCGGAGCGTTTGTCGTACAAGTGTGAACCCGGCCTAAGATGGGGAGAAATTCAGCCCCACCTGTATGCTATGATCAGAGCTTACAAAGATTTCTTTTCTTGTTTCCAGTGGCTGAACTGAGCTGAGGGGCAACAAAAGCAAGAAAAGTATATGCTGGGATTGGGACTTTTTAAATGATAAAAATTCTCCAAAAACACTGCGCTTACTCGGTACAATAGCAGCTCACACAACAAACAAGGAAATTTGTAAATAATGCAGGTGTATATAGTGTAGCGCTGATTGGGATAAGAATTTTTCAAATTACAAAAAATCAATATATCAAACCATTATTCCTAACCTATGTATTTCAAAAAACATTGAGAGTGAATTCCAATAGGCACCTATTACATATAAGATCTGAAGACAAAATAAAAAGTCCAACATAGATGGTGGTGTTCTACACCACGTGAAATAGCAAACTGAGACGAAGTGATATAAAATAAATGGGTCCTCCGCGTGGAAGCAATGCAGGCTTACCGGAACCGTTGGACTCAGAGAGACGTATGTCACCTGAGTCAATAACGCTTGTGTTGCCACCAGGCAATGATGTGGGGTTTCACAGTGGAACGTTGTGGAATCCAGATGTTTGTTCTAGGACTCTCGACAAACCTCTTTTGCATGTAACCCGGTCTCGTAGTGGCCCCTTAGTCCTGCCCAATAACTGCTTTCCTCCTCCTGGTGAGGAGGAAAGCAGTTATTGGGCAGGACTAAGGGGCCACTACGAGACCGGCAAGCAACACAAGCGTTATTGACTCAGGTGACATACGTCTCTCTGAGTCCAATGGTTCCGGTAAGCCTGCATTGCTTCCACACGGAGGACCCATTTATTTTATATCACTTCTTCTCAGTTTGCTATTTCACGTGGTGTAGAACACCACCATCTATGTTGGACTTTTTATTTTGTCTTCAGATCTTATATGTAATAGGTGCCTATTGGAATTCACTCTCAATGTTTTTTGAAATACATAGGTTAGGAATAATGGTTTGATATATTGATTTTTTGTAATTTGAAAAATTCTTATCCCAATCAGCGCTACACTATATACACCGACTTTTTAAATGAACCTGCTGCTTTTCCTGCATGTATGGGTAATGAACATAATGAGTGCCTTTTGGCTTTAAAAATGCATCTTGAAAAACATTACACTTCAAGACTCTGTTTGATGGAATGTTAAATAGGAGCTTCAGTCCCCTGTAATGTTGCCCCCCCCCAGCTTTTTTAAGAATTTGGCATGTGCGCAAAAATGGCGAAGGGCTCTGCCTGACCTTCGAGACCTGCAGAACATCTGCACATGCGCAATCTCCGAAGCACAATGGTAATGAGTTTCAACGAATCCAAAATAAATTATAACAAAAACAACAAATTCATTAATATTCATTTGTTTCATTTGTATGACATGATTCGATAGTTTGAGCCTTTTGTTAATGTTTGAAGCATCCGAAATAACGTATCAACATAACGAATGATCTGAATTGATTCAGATTCATTTTGTTTTTATTTTGCATTACCATTTTTCATTATTATAAAAAAGCACAACATATGAAATGGAAATGGGAACTACTTGCAATAAATACAGTAAGGTATGAAATGAAATAAGATGAATCCTACCTATTGTGTTTTGGGTTGGATTGAGGTGGATCCATCAAAATCTCCAAATCATAACATAACGAATGAATGCGAAATTAATTTAGTTACATTCATTATTTTTGGATGTGTGCGACTCCAGTCGATATCGTCCAATCAGCTCATTCCATTTCTCGTTGTGGGTTAAATTAGCAGGGACGAGTCAGAGTGCATAAGTAATCATCCGAAATATAGAATTAAAACATTAAAATGAATAGAACTAATCTTCTAAAATAATTTGCAAAAATACACAACTATTCCGAACAATGAATATACAAAACAAATTCTGAAAACAAATCATTCTTACATAACGAATATGACGAAACAAAATTATTTACTTAAAGTGGTAGTAAACTTACATATACCCAGTGAAGTGTCTGGCCTCAGATGATACACAGAGATTAAACAAATCCTCTTCCATAGGTTGTACCTGTTTATCTGCAGCCATCTTTGCCCTACATACGTTCAAAGTGCAGAATTTACACAGAAACTCTCAGCTATGAAAATTCCGAGAGAGAGCTGAAGTTACATTAGTGAGGAGAACTTTGAGAGCTGATTAGAGGGAAGGGGCACACTCCCCTTCACATAGCACACAGGAACAGAGCTGATGCTTTAAATCAGCTGGAGATCCCTCCCCTGTCACTATTTTTCTCTTGGTGTCAGGAAAACTTGTCAGAAGTGATTCATGCTGAAAGCAGAAGAGAAATGACACTTAGTGCTCTTTATTGAGACAAGTACACACTATAGAGGGATCTGCTTTGTTCATATTTCATGTCTGAGGTTTACAACCACTTTAATGAATCTGAACTATTTTTTTTCATTGTGCACATCTCTAACAGACACCCTGAGATCTGCGACCTCATACCTTCATGTGCGCAGTCGTGCTGCAAGACTCTGGTGGGTCCCAAAGCCCTGATGTGCATCTGTGCATGTGCAGAATTTGGCAGCGCACAAGCGCCATCAGAGTAACAAGGGAGAAACACTGAAAGAAAAAAAACATTTATTTACTTAATTGTGGAAAAGGAAGTGGGGAGGAGTCAGGGGCAAATAAGTTGCTTAAAGCCCCTTTCACACGATAAGCACACTCTGATCCACCTGTCCGTTTTTCAGGCGGATCTGAGAGGGCCACCCATTGACTCCTATGGGCAGGCGGATGTGTCCGCTGACACCCGTCTGCCATCCGATCCCCTCAAAACAGATGTATGGCGATACATTCACCATCCATCTGGCAGATCGGATCAGATGGGATGTGATGAAAACGAACATGCTGTCCATTTTCATCCGATTTCCCCATAGAAATCAGCGGGGCTCTGACAGGTCCCTTCCTGCTCAGTGAGCAGAGACGGACCTGTCATCCGCCGGCTCAGTGGAGATCGATGGATCGTTCCCCCGCTGAGCTAGCAGAGTCCGCTGTGCGGATCCTCCCCGTGTGACAGGGGCCTAAGGTTCCATTCGCACATGCTGTCTGATCAGGCCCGCCTGTCCGTTTTTCAGGACACTCCATTCACCTCTATGGAGCGACGGGTGTCGATGGTGACATGTCCGCTGACATCCACCGCTATCTGATCCGATCTGGTCTGCCAAATCCATAGAGAAGAGCGGGGCTCTGACAGGTCTGTCTCTGCACAGTGAGCGGAGAAGGACCTGTCATCCGCCTGCTCAGTGGAGATCAACGGATCGGTTCCTGCTGAGCAGTCCGTCAAAACGAACGTGCCCCGTGTGGAAGGGACCTAAGGATCCACTTATACGACTCCAAAGTTGCGTCAACTTTGGAGTGCAACTTTGGATGGGTGCAACTTGGATATGACTTTGGCCTTTGACCAGTGATAATGGACAATTTTGCACAACTGTTGCATTGTATAACATTCAGGTATGACTTTCATGCAACTTTTAAAGGGTTAACATTGAAGTCTATGGCCCTCAAGTTGCATGAAAGTCAGACCAAAGTAGTGCATGAACAACTTTGAAGTTGCTGCAACTAACTTTAAGTCTCACAGATATGAATTGTTCATGAATGGATCATTGGAAAACATGGAAAATGTTTTGTCATGCAACTTTTATGTCCAAAGTTGCATGACAAGTCGCACAAGCATGAATGGAGGCTTATTGGGTGATAGTCCGCTTTAATGGTCATAATTAAACTGCTGGCCAATTTGGTGACCTGAGTATGAACATTTTAGAATGCATCTCCTTAAGTTGGATAAAGTGTAGGTTGGTTGGGGCAACAGGATTTTATTAGTTCCATCATAGGACATTACAAAGAAGTTCTTCTAAAATAATCAATTTTATTGTGAATAAATAGTTTATAGCACAATTCAGAAAGACCATAAAATGTGTCCCTCTTGATGGTTACTACACCCCCAGTGTTGGGAGGGGTTACTTCTACCTGGGAAGCTACTCCAGAGAAGGTAACTGTGTAGACCATCTAACTCAACATGTGTCGTGGTTTTCCACTTCTTCAGTGCTTCATTCTCTCTGTCCTTCTCCTGAAGAAGCGGAAAACCGCAAAACATGTCAAGTTAGACGGCCTATGGTACCCATAAAATCCTGTTGCCCCAGCCCACCTACACTTTTTCCAATACCATTTACGATGTGGGTACCTGTACATGAGTAAAGTTTTTCTCTGAGCAATTCTCTAAATTCTCCATCCCCTCTCCATCAAGTTTTTACTCTGATTTCTATCTGCTGTTTTCCGTTCACACAGTGACATCCTCAAAGCAAACTTTGTCCACCCGGTGATCTTGACCTTTCTCTGCTGTCATAAACCTCTCTGTTTTTATGGCTTTGTGATGTATTGTAATCTCATAAACAATTTATAATTACCGTTAATGATTGATTCTTTATACCACGAAAGAGGAACTTTATTTATTAATTTGCGCAACTCTGCCAATTCTTTGTTTATAATACCATACTGTCCATCGTCATTGAAAGCGTACAGGGTGTGTTAGTTGTAACCCAATAATGTTTTGTTAGATTTTTGTTTAACTGCCCTTGGTGATATGTGAAGTGGTCTGTTGCTGTAGATACTATTAATTCACTTTTCAGCAACGTAGTCCAATTACCTTCTAAAAGCACTGCAGATATGAATAGCTGTAAAGTTGAACTCCGAACAGATATAAAAGACAAATGAATTCAGCACAGTAATTATTAAAGTGTCACTAAAGCCACAACAGTAAAATCAGTTTCTATACGCAGTAAAGCATGCTTGTTATGCTCCCTGTGGAATCTAAGGGGGTCAATCCTCTGCATTGTGTAAAAAGGCTGTTTGAACCTGTTTTCTCTGATTCTCCCCTTCTTTTACTGTCCCCAATCAATCTCCTGATAGGTACTACAGAGCCTTGGGGGCACTCTGCACATGCTCACTTTGGTGTGTATTGCTAGAGTGTTGTTTTTCTATTTTTTTTTTTTTTTTTTTTTTTTTTTTTAGAGGAGGGTGCATGTTATCAGCACAAGGCCAGTCAGCACTGTCCAGACAGAGGGTCAGGTCTCACGCAGCCTCATAGGACAGTCAGAGGAGAATGAAAACTCCTCCTACAAGCTTTAACAATTTCTCGGCCAGAGATTGATAGAAGTCCTAAGACTGCTGTATACTGCTGATGAGAAAAAGAAAAAGGGGTGGGACTTTAAACGAAGCACAAAGTCCGTTAAAAGGTCGGAATTGATTATTTTTTTGTGTGTATATCAGAGTAAAAATAGTACATAATAGTATTTGATATCATAGTATAGTTTGCCTAAATACATATGTAAACATATAAAACATGGTATTACGTAACAGTGGAGAGAGATTGTAGCTACACCACCTATAATGCCCCCTACACACGGTCGGACTTTGTTCGGACAATCCAACAACAAAATCCTAGGATTTTTTCCGACAGATGTTGGCTCAAACTTGTCTTGCATACACACGGTCACACAAAGTTGTCGGAAAATCCGATCGTTCTAAACGCGGTGACGTAAAACACGTACATCGGGACTATAAACGGGGCAGTGGCCAATAGCTTTCATCTCTTTATTTATTCTGAGCATGCGTGGCACTTTGTCCGTCGGATTTGTGTACACACGATCGGAATTTCTGACAACGGATTTTGTTGTCGGAAAATTTTATATCCTGCTCTCAAACTTTGTGTGTCGGAAAATCCGATGGATAATGTGTGATGGAGCCCACACACGGTCGGAATTTCCGACAACAAGGTCCTATCACACATTTTCCGTCGGAAAATCCGACCCTGTATACGGGGCATTAGACTTCCTATTGCATGTAAAAATAATTGTCATAATTTGCAAAGAATTATTATAAACCATGGTAATATTGAAAATGGACACATGATCGGTTTAAACATTGCTTGACGCGTTTCATGGAATTTTATCCACTCTTCAGGAGCAAGCATGTGTATATCTGAAATGAAATGTATTCGTTTCTAAGTAACTGCTGTAATGAGTAAAAAACAAAAGATAAGAATAAAAAGAAAATAATAAAACGGGGATACCCCCCTATCTGGAGAGTACTTGCAAAGCCGCTGTGAGGGGAAAGTGCGACACTGAGAACTGGAAGTTCCCCTAGGGGCATCATTTCCGGGAGCTGTGGCAGCATGCAGGGCCCATACATGGTGGCACCAGGGGCGGACAATTATTCATGGAGTGGTAGTCCCTGAAAGTAACCGCCAGTGTTGCCAAAAACATCCCAAAAAGCTTCTAGAAAGAATATGGATGTGTGTAATTAGCATATATACTATATATCCCATACTTTGGTGTAGAGTAGGGTAAATACAGATATAACAATAAAATCAGTGAAGCCCAACTAAATAATTGGAAAACAATGCCACCAAGAAACGACTAAAAGTAAACCCAATGTGTGAACTGCCAAAAAAGGGCTGTGAATAGATTCCTGCTGATGGGAAAAGGTATTTAGCCATTTATATTTACTAAAACTAGTAAAGCATTTCCATGTTCTGTGTACTGTGGGAGACCAGATATAGTGAATGCAGGGTCCTGGGTTTAGTAACCCTTTAGGGCTTCATGTACACGGGACTTTTTAAAACCTCTCCTGAACTATTTAACTTGACAGATAGTAACCGACATTTAAAAACGTCTGTTGTGCCGCGTTTAGCCGCGTTTGAGTTTAAAAGTGTTTTTTCATTGAAAATAGTCAAAAACTGCCTAGAAACGACTATAAACCACCCTGTGTACATGTACTGATAAGATAACATAGAGGAGAGTTCAGGAGCAGCTGAAAAAATGCCCAACTGCTCCTAAACGTCCGTAGCAACAGTCTACATGACGCCTAAGACCTAAGGCTTCATGTACATGGGACGTTTTTCTCCTGAACGATGTAACTTGACAGATAGTAACCCACGTTTAAACACTTGCCGATGCCGACCCCGTGTTCGGCCGGCGGTTGGCTACAAGATAAAAGTGGGCTCTGCGGCGGATTGGCCGCGATATCACTTTTATCGGTGGCGGGAGCGGGGCCCCCCCCTCCCGCCGCGCTCCGGTGCCCTCTGGCGCTTACCGGATCCGTCGGCAGCGGTGGAGGCGATCCGGTCCGTTCCCTAGCTGTGCATGGAGACGAGTGAGGGGAAGATGGCCCCCAACCGTCTCCATGGCACTGCAGGGCGGAAGCGACGTCAAAACGTCACTTCCGCCCATAGCTCTTAAAGGGCCACTTTTTTTAAATCATTTTTTTAAAGTGGAGTTCCACCCACTTTTACAACTCTTCAGCATCCCTCACTAAACTGTGCACTGTAAACAAATTGGATATTTTTAATTTTTTTTTCTCAGCACCTACTGTATATCTGCTGTATTCATTTTTTACTTCCTCCTCAGTGGCCCATCGCATCATTTCCAGTTTGCAATGCCTTCTGGGAATGGGCGGCAACTTCCTCTGACACTGCCGATGCTATGGAAACCTGACCTGAAACCTATTACACTGCTTGTGCTGCACTGAGCATGTGCGAGATCTGCAAGGATGAGATGACAAATTCTTTTTTTTTTTTTTTTTTTTTTTATTGCATTTTAGTGTAAATATGAGATCTGAGGTCTTTTTGACCCCAGATCTCATATTTAAGGGGTCCTGTCATGCTTTTTTTCTATTACAAGGGATGTTTACATGACATGTTGGCTATCAATTTACTCGGCGTAACATTATCTTTTACAATATAATAAAAAATGGGCTAACTTTACTGTTGTCTTATTTTTTAATTAAAAAAAGTGTATTTTTTTCCAAGAAAAGTGTGCTTGTAAGACCGCTGTGCAAATACGGTGTGACAGAAAGTATTGCAACGACCGCCATATTATTCTCTAGGGTGTTCGAAACCCCAAACATTATACATTTTTTTTTCTAAGTAATTTTCTAGCAAAAAAAATGTTTTTAACTTGTAAACAACACATCTTAAAAAGAGGCCTGGTCCTTAAATGGTTAAAACGTCTGTTTTGCCGCGTTTACATGCCGTGTTTAGCAGCGTTTTGCCGTGTTTGCGTTTAGAAGCATTTTTAAAATATATATATATATTTTTTTTTTCAGAATAGCCAAAAATGAAAAATGCCTGTAAACAAAACGCAAGTTACTGCGTTTAGCCATGTTTAGAAGCGTTTGACGTTTTAAAATGCCTCTAAACTCAGCTTCTGAACCCATTTTTTTGCATTCCAAAAAAGCCTCTAAACTTAACTGCCTAGAAACGACTATAAACGGCCCTGTGTACATGTACTGATAAGATAACATAGAGGAAAGTTCAGGGGCAGCTGAAAAAAACACCCAACTGATCCTAAACGTCCGTTTACCAGCAGCAGTGTACATGACGCTTAACACATCATTAGATGTATTTTTTAAAATGCAATCAGTGTATATATCTTAATTTGACCTGGTATCCACCTCCTGCCTTTCACTGTACAGCAAAGGTTAGACTGGGAGAAGGAGATGTAGTACTGGGAGCCAATGTGCTATACTCCAGTGGTTCATATGCTAAAAAGGAACACGCTGATAGAGGAGAAAACAGAGTGACATAGATATGAGCTCATCGGTCTGCTGCTTCTCCTTTTACTCTTTAAACACAGGCTGAAATAAAGACAAGATGTGTAAGTATTACTTTTCATCTGCTGAGAAAAATCAGCTCTGCTCCCTGACCAGACAGGACTGTGCTGTGTAAATTTTAGGACTGGATGAACAGACATACAGATCCTTCTGTAATTAAAATAGTTCCATTATATGTATCCAATTTGTTTTTTTATCTGTTTTCCTGGAGTTCAGCTTAAAGAAAACCACAAGTCTAATTTAATACAGAACTGTTTTAAAATGGCGAATTACCTAATAGTTGTCTTTCTCCACAATGGGAATTTGCTGACCCTCGTATTGTGTCTCTGCCCCCCCCCCCCCTCTTCATTCTGGTTGTCACTTCTGGTTATCATTCTGGTCACACATGTTGGATAAGCTCTGTTTGTAATAAGAGGCACCACTAATGCACAGAAGTGCTTGGCATAACATTCTGGTTGACTCCTGTAGGGACCGATCCTGAGTTTGTTGGTGAAAATTGCCGCTCAAAGCTGTTGTAATGTTTTCAGGTTTTTGGCAAGGCAAAAGGATTATTTTGATTTGCATTGAGATAAGAGGAACAGCAAAGTACAGTCTATGCGAAGCACTGTTAAACAAGAAACACAATACAGAGCTGCCCTGACAAAGCCATTCAACTTTTCGACATAGCAAATGCATGCTACCCAGACCTCTGTTTCTAAACTGTAAACAAGTTAGACTCTTTGCTGATTGGAAGAGAGGAAAGATCCCTGGTGCCACACATCCACGGAGTCCTATGGTGGTAGGAGAGAGACAACCTCAGTCTGGGCTCCCACCAGGCCACGCCCCCAGCGTGTCTCACTCCGCCCCCGCGGGGCTTATGGTGCTGCAGCATTGCTCCGATGCTACATCTGTCCCATGCCACCTCTGTACTGAGAACTAAACGAACAAATATCGCTGATCACTCAGTTCTCCCCTCTGGTTTGAGCAGAGAGCTATGACTGTCAGTCTCCGGCTCTTTGCTCTACCCCCCCAGCACTCACTGGAGCACTGAGCTGTGCAGGGGGCAGGAACGACTGGCTCAGTCTCCCAGCGTCTCGCTGAGAGGCCGAGCCAGCTGATGGTCCAGGCATCTGGGTGGATCTTGACTGTAAAGTCGGTGTCAATCCAGCTCCTGACCGGACTTTAGCCCCCCCCTTCCCCAGGTCACAGGAGTGCATGAACTGCACTCCTGTGATCCATAGGAGAAGAAAAGCTTTGGCAATACTTCTCCTTTAAAGTGGAACTAATCCTTTCTTTCCTTTACAGCAGTGGTCATCAACCCTGTCCTCAGGACCCACCAACAGGCCAGGTTTTATGTATTACTTTGGGGAGATGCAGACTAGAATACTGCAATCACTGAGCAGCAAATTATATTACCTGTGATGTATTTCAGTTATCTTGCAAACCTGTCCTGTTAGTGGGCCCTGAGGACAGGGTTGATGACCACTGAAAGGAAGCTGCCATCTTGGTCTCTGATCTGCAGTTGTTATGGCGCTGCACAAGTGATCAGTTATGACAACAACCATTTGATGACTTGACAGTTAGAGGTTGGGAGCGTAATACAACTGTAACAGTTATCATTTACGGCACGTCTTAAATGTACCTTGGGGAACAGTTAAAGTGGAACTAAACCCGCTTATCCTTTACAACCAAGGAAGCTGCCATCTTAGCCCCTGTTTGATCTACAGTTGCCATGGTGATGCACATGTGGTCACTTATCACACCAGCCAGTTGATGTCTTGACAGGTTGAGAGCACAAGCAGTTGTGATAGTAATATTTTAAATAGCACCCCAGTCTATGGGCATCCTGTATTCTCCCTCTACCCCCACCCCGCACAGCACAACTCTTTGCATTTGGCCTTTGAGAGCAAGGAGCAAGAAAACTATTCAAGCTCTAATGTATTGCACAATACTGTCAATCCAAAGAGCTTGTTGATAGGAGGAAAGAACAAAGGGATGACCTAATCCGTGTTTTGCTCTTTCTTCACTATGAAGTCACAGGGTGAAGCAGTTCCTTAACCAAACTGAATACATAAACTGCACTGGAGAAAAGAGTGGTCCAGGGCCTAAGTATGCCACTTGCTCTTTGTAATCAATAGATTCTAAGCATGCAATCTGCTTTCTTGATTTTTTTTTTACTCTTCTTTTTTTTTTTTTTTTTCCATTTTTTTTTTTCCCCTGTTGACCTTGCTGGTCACTTTTTTTTTTCAAGTTTGCCTCCATTTTCCAGTCCCAAGACAATATACCAGAATGGATTTTTCTTTCCATTGTCTAACACAGAGAATGTAGCTACTACAACGCATGAAAGACAGAAATGGGTTGGGCGGATTGTGGTGAGTTGCCCAATAGAAAATCCACACAAAATATTTTTATTGCCCGGCAGTTATGTATTTCATTAAAATGGAATGGGAACATCATGAAATGATGGTTAACCTCATAGAGGGCTCTCATCCAAGAATCCGTTTTTCTTTTTCTTTTTTTTTTTTTTTTTTCTTCTGAAGGCACAGAAATTATGGGGTATTTGATACACATTCCCCATCTTGACCTCTCAGTCAAACAAAGAAAAAGCACACCAATTACTTGAGGCCTACAAATATTTAGCTTTATTTCTTAGGAAGGGAACTACACGGGACGCTCGTATCTGCCATGTTTCACAACACGGGAAGCAGTACTGCATGAAGTCTGTGTATGTTGGGCTCAGTACAAACAGCTTTTTAGCACTAACTCACGTTTGCATATTTCTGCTGCTTAAAGTGGAAGTGTAGGAAGACTAAAATTTAAAATGCATAAGTGTGTACTGTGTTACCTGAAAATAAAATATAAAAATAAATGAAATATTTTATATGAAAATAAAATATACAGTATAATCCTGTTCAGAAAGAGATCTGACCCAGACACCCCTATCGGACAACCCAGCCAGATTCTGACTTCACTGTTCTCCTGTTTCAATTAAAACAATGCATCTTAGTCAAGGACTTTCCCAGGTCGTAATTGGATAGTGATAGAGCAGCAACACACTGATCAGGTCATTGTGCTCTTTCGCCCTATCAGACAGCTTCCTGTATATTATGAAAAGTAGTAAAACCTGATTGGGTTACAGTGCTGTCTCTTCCTACACCAGACTCCATCGTGGTACGTAAGGAACTACAGAAGCCTAATATGAAGAAAGACTGATGTACTACTCTTTAAAAAAAAAATAAGGATTATTTTATTGAATACATACAGTATATGGTTAAAAGGGATGTTTAATGTTTTCCTTAGAAATGCTAGTCTGGAGCTTTTTTAGGGTCCATGCACAATATAAGTTTAAAAAATGCCAGAAAAACGCTGAATAAAAAATGCTCTTAATAGCTTTTAGAAGCAGTTAGGAGCTTTCAGCTTTTTTTCTGCCGGCAAATTGCTTTGAAAAACGCAAAAAAAAAAACAAACGTTTTTCTTCTGCTCCTAGAAGCTGAAAGTGACACTAAACCTTCGTTTTTTTTTTTTTTGTTTTTTTTTTCAAATAACAAAGATATCACACTTGCCTCCAGTGTGTAGTTTGTTTTGCACAGTGTGGCCCCGATCATCGTCTTCTGGGGTCCCCCGGCGGCGCTCACGGCTCCTCCTCGCATCGGTAAACCCCCTGAGAGAAGCGCTCTCCCTGGGGGTTACCTTGTGAGCACGCTCCCGAGTCCAGCATTTGCGTCTATAGACACAGAATGCCGGACTGGGTCCCACCCCCCGGCGCCCGCGTGATTGGATTTGATTTTGACCGCAGCTGGATCCAATGGCTGCACTGCTATCAATCTATCCAATCAAGAGCCGAGAACCCCGGGCAGAGAGGAAGAGAGCGTCTCCGCCGAGGGAACAAAGGGCTCAGGTGAGTAAATGGGGGGGCTGGGGGGCCGGTCAGTGTCAGAAGTTTTTTCACCTTAATGCATAGGATACAATAAGGTGAAAAAACACGAGGGTTTACAACGCCTTGAAGCTTCTAGACTAAAAATCACTGGATAAAAATGCTGGTAATAGCTTTTGTTTATAGTGTTATAGCGGTATTTTAAGAGTGTTTAGGAGCATTAGTATTTTTTCAGTAAACGTAAAAAAAAAGCTAAAAAAACGCTATTAGTAGTGTTTAGGAAAACATTTTTTTTTCTGCTCCTAGACGCTGAAGCTCAAAAAATCGCTAATAGTCTAAAGCAGTGTGCATGGATACATAGGACAATACTTATTAGCTTCTAGAAGTAGAAAAATGTAGAAAAATGCTAATAACAGCTTCTAGGAGCTTAAAAAAACGGTAAGTGTGCATGGAGCCTTAAAGAGGATCTCCAGGCTCCTTCAGTAAAAAATGAAGTCAGCAGCTACAAATACCGTAGCTGCAGACTTTTAATGTTAGGACACTCACCTGTCCACAAATCCAGCGGTGTCTTCACCCGAGTCGATTTTTAAATCGGCTCTCGGCTGCTGCCGCCACCACCTTGCAGCTTCACAGCTGGGTCCCTACTGCGCATGCGCAAAGTGAGGTGCGCTTTGAGAATGTCTCAGCGGCGGGGGGAAGGATAGTGGAGCTGAACTTCAGGCTGAGTTCACTGTGGCGATTTCAGCCGGAAGTGGGAGCGGGTATCTGTCAAAAAACAGGTACCCCCCTCCCCCAAAAGGTGCCAAATGTGGTAGCGGAGAGGGAGAGGAGACAAACAAGTGAAGCTCCCCCTTTTGGGTGGAGCGCCACTTTAATGCATTCTCTGCATTAAGGTAAAAAAATGTTCCAGCAGTTGTATTGCTCCAACCTCCCCCCCCCCCTTTTAAGTGGCTTCCTATGGGGGTGCACAGAGAAAAAGATTTGAAATACCATTGCACAGAGCAGGTAAGTAGAACATGCTTATTATTTAACCGCTTGCCAACCGTATAACATAGATATATGGTGGCAAGGCAGCCCTGCTGCGCCAGATCACACACCTGGTACGTGATCTGGCACTTCCGGGTAGGTGGCACACGCCGCCAGCGACCCGGCTCCGCTGTGATTTTACACCCGCCAATCCTCCGGAACACTCACAGGACAGGGCTCTGCCTATGTAAACAAGGCAGAGCTCTGTCCTGTCAGCGGGAAAGTAGTGGATTTAATTTGTCCGCAAAGCAGGAAATTAAATTGATTACGTCCCCTAGTAAAAGCACCACACAACTGTACACCTAAACACTGGCTAGGTACACATTTAACCCTTTGATCACCTTAGATGTTTAACCCGTTCCCAGCCAGTGCCATTAGTACAGTGACAGTGCATATTTTTAGCGCTGATCACTGTATTAGTGTCACTGATTCCCAAAAAGTGTCAGCTAGTGTCAGAATGTCCGCTGCGATATTTCAGTCCCACTATAAGTTGCTGATCGCCACCATTACTAGTAAAAAAATAAATAAATACATTTAACTTAGTTTGTAGATGCTATAATTTTTGCGCAAACCAATCAATATACACTTATTGGGATTTTTTTTACCAAAAATTTGTAGCAGAATACATATTGATTTTTTTATTGGATGTTTTTATAGCAAAAAGTAAAAAATATTGTTGTTTTTTTTCAAAATTGTTGGTCTTTTTTTGTTTATAGCACAAAAAAAAAAAAAAAATGCAGAGGTGATCAAATAGACCACCAAAAAAAAAAAAAGAAAGCTCTGTTTGTGGGGAAAAAAGTACATACATTTTATTTGGGCACAGTGGAAAAAATGGCCTGTTATGAAGGGGGTTAAATCTTCCGGAAGTCAAGCCGTTAAAAAAAAAGTGTATAATTTACTGCCCCTTTACGAACCCCAAAATCTTGCATACAAACCATATAGCAGTGGACACTGGGCAAAGTTTTTGTCCGCTTCCTAATGAAATGGCCGAAATTCGCATACTGGATGGCCTTGTCGCCCCTCTCCTGCCCGGCATCCTTCACTTGGAAAATAATCAGTTGAACAACAGATGCATCCAATCATATACGCTGCTTCTCCAGGTATTCTGAGGGTTGGAACTTTGAATACAATAGCCAGGCAGGAAGGATTTCGTCCAGCTGCGCTTAAGTGTGGGTGGAAGAATCTATTGGATTTTTTTACATTCAGCAGGCAAAGCTGAACAAAAAAGATCCATCGGTGTATGGCCATCTTTACTGGAGCACTTGCCGTAGCTACCTTCCTCCTCCGCTCTTGAAAAACACAACTTTATTTACATATTGAACCTGCTGAATGCTGGAGAGATGTTTTATGGGGGGATCATTGTTGACCCAACTTGTGGCCTAGTGTTAGTTATTTCTTTGGCAAGAAGTAATTCTTAAAATTTACATTTTTGGTAAATTAAAGTATAGTCATGTGAAAAGTAAGTACACCCAATGGAAATTGTTAACTTTTTCAACCTATATGAATAGGCAAAAATTAAATCTTTATCCAAACAGCACCTAAAAATTACGGCGATATGCTTGAATACAACAAACGCAAGAAAATTTGCCTTTGTGATTATCAATAGATGTAATAGTGTACTGTGAAAAAAGTAAGTAAGCCCTTGGCCTCAGAAGCTGGTATTGCCCTCTTTATCAGAAAATACAGGAAGTGCTTAAACAAGGACCTTCATGGCAGAATCATCAGGTATTATTATTTTAGTAAATGTGGATTTACTGTCGTTTTAGCGGTGCTTTTCGGCCGCTAGCGGGGGGTTAAAAGCGCCCCGCTAGCGGCCGAAAAGCACCGCTAAAACGACAGTAAATCCACATTTACTAAAATAATAATACCTGATGATTCTGCCATGAAGGTCCTTGTTTAAGCACTGAAGGCAAATGAAGCCATGAAGGCAAAAGGATTAAAAGTGCCGCAGCGCTTTGCGCTGGCCATTGATTTCAATGGCAAGGGCGTTTTATGAGCAGTGTACTCACCCCTCCCGTAACACCCCAAAGATGCTGCTTGCAGGACTTTTTTCCCGTCCTGCAAGCACACCACTCCAGTGTGAAAGCACTCTGGTTTTCACACTGGGGTGGCAGGGGACGCGTTTTTCAGGTGCTTTTTTTTATTTTAGCCCTTTAGCGCCTGAAAAACGCCTTAATGTGAAAGTAGCCTTAGAGGGGCTAAGGGGGGCTGCTGCACACAGAAGGCTTTTTATCTTAAAGCATAGAATGCATTAAGATATAAAACCTCCTGCCTTCACAACCACTTTAAAGTTTATATGAGATTTTATTCGTTGGGTTTACATCAGTGTTAATTTCGTCAACTAAAACTACTAAAACATTTTAATCGACTAAATGAATACTATTTTAGTCAACTAAAATACGACTAAAACTAAAATGCCATTTTAGTCAAAAGATTAAATATTAAAGACCCATACACACTATTCGATTTTCTGCAGATTTTTGTCTTCAGATTTACCAAAACCATATAATATGAGGTCAAACCTTAAGAGTTTCAATTTGTATGTAATCAGGCAGGCCCTTGCACTACATGGTTTTGGTAAATCTGAGGGCAAAAATCTGCAGAAAATCTAATAGTGTGTATGGGGCCTAAGACTAAAACTAAATTCAAATTTGCATTCAAAATTAACACGGGTCTGTATTGCATATTCATACCTCAATACCATAAATAATAACATTATAGAGTTTTCACTCCAGCAGTATATACAGAGTTTGGAAATTGTAGAGAAATGTTAACTAATGCATTATAATTTAATTACACCCATTAGATTTTAAATGACTAAAATGAGTTTTTGCCGACTATAATGTACTGGAGATTTTAGTCGACTAAAACGTAGGACATTTTAGTCAACTAATCTACTGGAGATTTAGTCGACTAAATACGACTAAAACAATTGCAGAAGACTAAAATGGGACTAAATCTAAAATGCCATTTTAGTCCTAAGACTAATGCCGCGTACACACGATTGGAATTTCGTCCAGCAAAAGACCGATGAGAGCTTTTGCTCAGAAAATGCGACCGTGTGTATGCTCCATCGGACTTTTGCTGGCGGAATTACCGCCAGCAAAAGTTTGAGAGCATGTTCTCAATTTTTCCGATGCAAAAAAGTTTCCGAAAATGCAATCGTCTGTAGCAATTCCGACGCGCAAAATTCCTACGCATGCTCGGAAACAATTCGACGCATGCTCAGAAGCATTGAACTTTCATTTTCTCGGCTCGTCGCAGTGTTGTACATCACCGCGTTCTTGATGGTCGAAAGTTCAGCGAACTTTTGTGTGACCGTGTGTATGCAAGCCAAGCTTGAGCGGAATCCTTTCGGAAAAGCCATCAAAATCCCGATCGTGTGTATGCGGCATAAGACTAAAACTAAATTGAAATTTGCTGCCAAAATTAACACTGGTTTACCTCTACTTTACGCATATTAGTAATATTTTTATAATTTGTATCGGTTGAAGGGGTCAGAAGGTCCTCTTTAGAATTGTTTTTCCCTTTAGCAATACTTAAAAAATATTGTTTTGTCAGTTTTGTATTTAATCCGTTTAAAACTGGTCAGTGACAGCATATTTTCTAGTGAGAAAACATGAAAAAATCTAAAATATGCAGTTCTGGTTCTGCAGGAATATTGATGGGTGACATTTTCCGAGCACTGAGTTTTGGGTGTAAGTAAATAGTAATGCAACAAAAATTGTGCTTACCGCAAGCAAAACCAGAGAAATGTTATTAAACTATGTCAGACGTTACAGAAGCAAAGAAGAAAACATGAGAAAATATTTTAGGTTTCATATGCACAGAGCCTCAAGCTCTAGACACAGGTAGGTTCTACAGAAAACCTTTCATATCTGACAGGTAGCAAAGGTGCCATAAAAATGACACGTAGCAGGAGGTCTCCATATATGCATGCATGCACGCCATGCATGCTTCGATTTTATTATCCAGTCAATGTGCAATTTGATAAAAACGACTGAATCTGCAAACAATCAAATAGCCAAAATTTCCATTCTGATCGATTTTTAGATTGTAAACTCTCATGACTTATCTAAGCTTATCTATTTTATTTGCTATTTACATTTTTACTAGCTATACTGGGATTATAGCTATTGCTTTAGGATTAGAATCCGCACTAGCTGAAATGATAACCTTCTATTATAGGCTGCTTCTAGTTTGTGTTTTGGTCTAAACGTTTCTGTTGCGTTGCATTTTGGGTTATCACAATAGCTGGTCTTCACATTATGCTTGCAAGAGAGAGAGTTTTATTCCAGACCTCGAAAATGATGACTGTTTTCTAGATAAAACCAGTCAGTCATATCTTCTGTAAAGCGGTGGAAAAAGCTGTTCATAATTAGTTAAAAACTTGAGTAAGTCATATATCTTCAATTTTAGGGTAAAAACCATCTGCCACAATACTTTAATGTTTTTATCATTAGGTACCAGAGATGTGAACTGTCAGGTGGGATAGCATTATGTTCTGTCCTTGATTGATGAATAGTAATGACCTGACAAGGCCCAGGTAAAAACAGGCAAAAGGCTCTCAAGTGTGGGCCACATGGGATCTTTCGGTGTTTCTACTCCCAGCGGTTAGGTCCTTAATTTACTAAAGCTGGAGAGTGCAAAATTTGGTGCAGCTCTGCATAAAAACCAATCCACTTCCAGATTTTTTTTTGACAAAGCTTAAAGAGGAAGTAAACCCTGATGGGTTTTACTTGCTCTTTTGCTCCCCGCAAGGCCTGCAAATTAAAAGCACAATGGGCTAGCCCATTATATTACACTTACCTGCAAACGAAGCCCGTGCTGTCCCCTTGTACAGGCCGCATCCATCTTTGCCCCTCTGCCTTCTGGGGCCGCGGACTCCGGCTCTGTGATTGGCTGGAGCTGCGTGACGTCACTCCTGCGCAAGCACGCAGGAGCCGTCATTCACGGCACACGCTGGGGGAAGAAACGGCACGGTGATCCGTTTCTTCACAGCACATGTGCCGATGACGACATTGGCGCAATACAAGTGAAATATATCCTAAAAAGCGCACGTTTAGGAGATATTTCCACTACTTATAGGTAAGCCTTATTCTAGGCGTAACTATAGATAAAAGTAAGACAAAAGGGTTTACAACCACTTTAATTGAACAAGCCAAAGTTAGGAGTTGATTGGCTACCATGGACAGCTGCACCAGAGTTTGCACTCTCGAATTTTAGTAAATCAACCCCAATCTACTACCTAGTTTGTTGAAAAATTTACAAAATGAGTTGTGCTGATTAAATAGATACCCAACATGTCAAGCCTTAAAATTCTGTGTACCAGTGGCGACAAACTTCGGAAACCAAAATTTTACATACAGTGCGGAAACTAATTATTTGATCTTCTGCAGATTTTGTAAGTTTTCCCACTTACAAAGAAATGAAGGGTCTATCATTTTTATCATAGGTGAATTTTATATGATACAGACAGAATATCAACTAAAAATCCAGAAAAAACTGGAAGGGGTATCCTTGGTTTGCCCTTTCTGTGGTATAACTCTGTACCCAGGTTATATTTACTGACTATCCCTTTCTTAATGGTGTATTACATTATTTTGTTTGATGTCTTCTGTTTTTTGTTTTCTTGTATGTGTTATGGAAAATAAATTTGAATAAATAAAAACACCTATTATTAAAAAAAAAACATTTTTTAAAAAATCCAGAAATACATGAAACAAAGGTTAGAAATTGAGTTGCAGTTCAGTGAGTTAAATAAGTATTTGATCCCCAAGCAAAACATGACTTAGTACTTGGTGGAGAAACCCTTGTTGGCAAGCACAGAGGTAAGACGTTTCTTGTAGTTGGTTACCAGGTTTGCACACATCTCAGGAGGGATTTTGGTCCACTCTTCTTTACAGATCTTCTCTAAATACTTAAGGTTTCTTAGCTGTCGCTTGGCAACTCAAACTTTCAGCTCCCTCCATACGCTTTCTATAGGATTAAGGTCTGGAGACTGGCTAGACCACTCCATGAGCTTAATGTGCTTCTTCTTGAGCCACTCCTTTGTTGCCTTGGCGGAATGTTTTGGTTTATTGTCATGCTGGAAGACCCATCCACGACCCATCTTCAGTGTTCAGGCTGAGGGGAGAAGGTTCTCATCCAAGATTTTACAATACATGGCCCCGTCCATTGGTCTCTCAAAGCGGCAAAGTCGGCTTGTACCTTTAGCAGAGAAACAACCCCAAAGCTTCATGTTTCCATCTCCGTACTTTACTGCAGGGGATCAAATAATTATTTTCCCCACTGTAAGCGACACTTTAAACCAGGGGTCCTCAAACTTTTTAAACAGGGGGCCAGGTCACTGTCCCCCAGACTGTTGGGGGGCCGGACTATAGCTTGAAAAAAATATGAACGCATTCCTATGCACACTGCACATATCTTATTATGCAGAATGCATGGTTCAAAAATGCGTTACAGAATGCAGGGTTCTGGAGTGTGTTAGGCTCAGAATGCAGGGTTCTAGAGAATGTTAGGCTTAGATTGCAGTGTTCAGGAGTGTGGTAGGCTAAGAATGCAGGGATCAGGAGTGCATTAGCCTAAGAATGCAGGGTTCAGGAGTGTGTTACACTCAGAACGCAGGGTTCAGGAGTATATTACATTCAGAACGCAGGGTTCAGGAGTGAGTTAAGCTCAGAAAGCAGGGTTCAGGAGTGAGTTAGGCTCAGAACTCAGGATTCAGGAATGAGTTAGGCTCAGAATGCAGGGATCAGGAGTGCGTTAGCCTAAGAATGCAGGGATCAGGAGTGCATCTGGCTCAGAATGCAGGGATCAGGAGTGCGTTAGGCTCAGAACGCAGAGATCAGGAGTGAGTTAGGCTCAGAGCGCAGAGATCAGGAGTGAGTTAGGTGCAGAGATCAGGAGTGAGTTAGGCTCAGAGCACAGAGATCAGGAGTGAGTTAGGCTCAGAGCGCAGAGATCAGGAGTGAGTTAGGCTCAGAGCGCAGAGATCAGGAGTGAGTTAGGCTCAGAACGCAGAGATCAGGAGTAAGTTAGGCTCGGAACTCAGGGATCAGGGAGGGTTGGGGGGTAGGGGGGGTAATGTGAAGGGTGGTAGAGGACACTGCTATGGGGGTGGCCCTGCCCATAACAGTGTCCTCTGTCCCTTCACATCACCCCCCCCTTCACACACATATATATACACACACACACACACACACACACACACACACAGTGGTGTCCTCTGCCCCCCTTTCGCCTATAGCAGTGACCTACCTCACAACTGGGAGTAAAAGGCAGCACAGTTCTGGACAGAGGCTGGGAGTGGGAGCCAGCAAAGTGACTTTCCATAATAGGAAGCTGGTGATTGGTTGCCCTCTGTCCTAGTAACCAATCACCCACGGTTTTACTTCAAAAGTTAATTTGGGCGGCTCCTCCTCCTGCCCTCTGTTCTGAGCTAAGCTGTCTCTTGCTTGCCGCTGTTCACTGATGACAGCGGAGGAGGAGGCTTGCGGGCCCAATGGTAGGGCCAGCCCTAACGAGCGGGCCGGGTAAATGGCCTTGGCAGGCCGTAGTTTGAGGACCCCTGCTTTAAACGCTCTTACAGGTCATCAGTTAAATGTAAACCGCAAATAATAGCCGTAGAATTATTGCTATTAGTTTTAGGTGCCCAGTGATATGTAACGTGTAGCACAGTCGACAATTTCAAACATGTTCCTGAAGTGTATGTTTATGTATGTATGTACATGTGTGGAGGAAGGGGCTCAGAATATTTTTGCGGGAGTTTTGTAAATGCTTGGAGCAGATCATGTTTTGATAGCTTCTTCCTAGGCCATAGCAGCTGGGGAAAATCCTCATCTCTTCTGGGTGCCTATAGTCCAGGGAAGATCATCGAATGGACATTTGCTGATCTCCCTCCCTCCCATCTACCCCGTGACACCCGCCATGTGTGAGTTCCACAATAACACACTCAACGATGCCTACTTCATTGCTAATGGATTACAAAGAACACAACCAGCGGGTTGAAGGAAAAAAAAATTCACAGATCCCTGTATCAACACAAAGTATGTAGATGCAAGGATCTCTACTGCTGTGTTGTTGTATTCTGACAAGGAGAGCTCCTCCCTCACCTTTGCCGCCAGAATACACAGATCAGCACTACAGTTATTTATTTATTTTATTTTTTTACAGGTACTTGTATAGCTCCACAATTGACGTAGTGCTTTACCTATATATTGTACATTCACATACAGTGCCTTGAAAAAGTATTCACACCCCTTGAAACTTTCCACATTTTGTCATGTTACAACCAAAAACATAAATGTATTTCATTGGGATTTTATGTGACACAAAGTGGAAGGAAAATGATAAATGGTTTTCAAATTTTTTTACAAATAAATATCTGAAAAGTGTGGCGTGCATTTGTATTCAGCCCCCTTTACTCTGATACCCCTAATTAAAATCTAGTGGAACCAATTGCCTTCATAAGTCACCTAATTAGTAAATAGAGTCCACCTGTGTGTAATTTAATCTCCATATAAATATGGCTGTTCTGTGAAGCCGTCAGAGGTTTGTTAGAGAACCTTAGTGAACAAACAGCATCATGAAGGCCAAGGAACACACAAGACAGGTCAGGATATAGTTGTGGGGAAGTTTAAAGCGGTTGTATACCCTCAGAAAAAAAAAAAACCCTGTAAGGCAAAGGCATGATGAGCTAGTATGCACATACTAGCTCCTTATGAAATACTTACCTTAGAGCGAGTTCCCCCTATCGCAGGCCGGTCCACGACATTTTGCCCTCGGTGTGCCTTCCGGATTCGCGGCTCCGGCACTGTGAGTGGCCGGAGCCGCAACGACATTACTCTCGCGCATGCGTTTGCCGGACCTTTAGCCAGGCATTCATAGCACATGCGCTGCTGACGTCAGCGGCTGTATGCAAAGTGAGTATCTCCTAAACTGTACAGGTTTAGGAGGTATTCATTTTACCTACAGGTAAGCCTTATTATAGGCTTACCTGTAGGTAAGCATAAAAAAAATGGGTATACAACCACTTTAAAGCAGGGTAAAGATATAAAAAAATATCCCAAACTTTGTACATCTCACAGAGCACTGTTCAATCCATCATCCGAAAATGGAAAGAGTATGGCACAACTGCAAACCTACCAAGACATGACCGTCCACCTAAACTGACAGGCCGGACAAGGAAAGCATTAATCAGAGAAGCGGCCAAGAAGCCCATGGTAACTCTGGAGGAGCTGCAGAGATCCACAGCTCAGGTGGGAGAATCTGTCCTCAGGACAACTATTAGTTGTGCACTCCACAAATCTGGCCTTTATGGAAGATAGGCAAGAAGAAAGTCATTGTTGAAAGAAAACCATAAGATGTCCCATTTACAGTTTGCGAGAAACCATGTGGGGGACACAGAAAACGTGTTGAAGAAGGTGCTCTGGTCAGATGACACCAAAATGGAACTTTTTGGCCTAAAAGCAAAACGTTATATGTGGCGGAAAACTAACACCTGAACACACTATCCCCACCGTGAAACATGGTGGTGGCAGCATCATGTGGGATGTTTTTCTTCAGCAGGGACAGGGAAGCTGGTCAGAGTTGATGGGAAGATGGATGGAGCTAAATACAGGGCAATCTTAGAAGAAAACATATTAGAGTCTGCAAAAGATTTGAGACTGGGGTGGAGGTTCACCTTCTAGCAGGACAATGACCCTAAACATACAGCCAGAGCTACAACGGAATGATTTAGATCAAAGCATATTCATGTGTTATGCCGCGTACACACGGTCGGACTTTTCATCTACAAAAGTCCGACAGCCTGTCCGACAGACTTCCGGCGGACTTTCGGCGGACTTGCGGCAGACTTTCTAACGAACGGACTTGCCTACACACGACCACACAAAAGTCCGACGGATTCGTACGTGATGACGTACACCGGACTAAAATAAGGAAGTTCATAGCCAGTAGCCAATAGCTGCCCTAGCATGGGTTTTTGTCCGTCGGACTAGCACACAGACGAGCGGATTTCGGGGTCCGTCGTAGTTACGACGTAAAGATTTGAAGCATGTTTCAAATCTAAAGTCCGTCGGATTTGAGGCTGAAAAAGTCTGCTGAAAGTCCGGAGAAGCCCACACACGATCGGATTACCAGCCAGCTTTAGTCCGTCGGCGTCCGTTGGACTTTTGTAGACGAAAAGTCCGACCGTGTGTACGCGGCATTAGAATGACCCAGTCAAAGTCCAGACCTAAATCCAATTGAGAATTGGTGGCAAAACTTGAAAATTATTGTTCACAGACTCTCTCCATCCAATCTGACAGAGCTTGAGCAATTTTGCAAAGAAGAATGGGCAAAAATTTCACTCTCTAGATGTGCAAAGCTGGTAGAGACATCCCCAAAAA
Source organism: Aquarana catesbeiana (assembly GCF_042186555.1). Lineage (NCBI taxonomy): Eukaryota > Metazoa > Chordata > Amphibia > Anura > Ranidae > Aquarana > Aquarana catesbeiana. Next base: position 104,727,976 of record NC_133329.1, on the reverse strand, counting down.
GACTTGCAGCTGTAATTGCAGTGAAAGGTGGTTCTACAAAGTATTGACTCAGGGGGGCTGAATACAAATGCACGCCACACTTTTCACATATTTATTTGTAAAAAAAATGTTGAAACCATTTATCATTTTCTTTCCACTTCAGAATTCTGTGCCACTTTGCATTGGTCTATCACATAAAATCCCAATAAAAAACATTTACGTTTTTGGTTGTAACATGACAAAATGTGGAAAATTTAAAGGGGTATGAATACTTTTTGAAGGCACTGTAAGTCCCAGCCCTCAAAGAGCTTACAATCTAAGTACCCTAAAGGCTAGTACACACGGGCCTAATGGCGGGCTTCTGTCGAATAGGCATGCTCGAAAACCAGCATCCAATCAGCGTTGCCAGTGCTGATCAGTGTGTTCTGGTGGAGGGCAGTCCCCTTGTCAGAACACAAGGGCACAGCAGGGGAGATCGCTGCACTGACATCGCTTAGTTAGTATGGTGCCCTCTCAGCTTTTTATTTTCTTCATTGAGCCCACTGGGTTGAACGAAAAAAAAAACTTCTAGCATAATTTGCATTCATACATGCACATACTAGGGCCGATTTAGACAGGAACCAGTTAACCTACCAGCATGTCTTTGGAGTGTGGGAGGAAACTGGAGTAGCCGGAGGAAACCTACACAGGGAAAACATGCAAACTCCAGGCAGGCAGTGCCGTTGTTGAGAGTCGAACCGCCAACCCTAGTGTTGCCTTGGCCGCAAGCATTGATCGAATGCCGGTTTTCCATTATAACTGTTCAACGGAGGCTGGTCATTAGAACGGCTTCTGTTGAACAGACAGCGGTGCACACAAGTTGAAAGCCGGCCGTGTCTTTCGGTATGTGTATACCAAGCTTTAGGATGGCCAATTTTGTTGCTATTGAGAACAAACGTTTCTGAAAGCCCCGTCTGCTTATGTGTAAACACGTTTAGTAACATATGATCCTTTAATATTTGCCCGTGACACTTAGTGGCAGCAGAGAAATTTCGCTATTGTATGGTTGGCTGATTATGCTGAACTCACTCCAGCTGCAGGAAGTACAAAGCAATTTGTACGACAGTCTTAACACAAATATAGACATGGCCTCTGGCAATATACAGTAGACAACTGTACCCGCAGCTGACAGTCACATTCTTGGTTGTGTTGGTGCCTGCAGAGAGGAGGTTACTTTTACTGTTTTATAAGTCCTCATTTCTGGAGATCAAAGGTCAAGCATCCTCTCTGTACTTATTTGGTTTTCTGGCACACTTATAGGATAATTGTACTTAATTGTACTTTCCTAGAAAATACAGTTGTTCTCCTGCCCTCCAGCACCCTGACCTAACTCCCCTCTTCCCCATATCAAGTGTATACTTAAACTGGACAACTGTGGCCCACAAGGATCTTCAGCATCTCCATCCAAACCTATTACTTTTTTCTGATTAGGACTGTGCTTATAGACTCTCTTGGCCTTCTATGGGTCCATCTCCTCATTCAGGAGCTCATTAGAATACATCTAGCTGCCGAGATTTTTCAGCATATTAGAATATCTCGGGAATAACTAATCAGAAGCAATCATTGTCACCGATAAAGTGGAACTGAACTCCAAAAGGTAAGATTTGCTATGTTATCAGGGAAACTTAGAAATGTTAACTGTGCCTAAACAGTATCCTTGAGAAAAAAAAAAGTGCACTTCCTGATATGTGAGTGTGCCTAGGCTCTCCTGTGAGATGTGGTAATGTCACTAATGTGCTGATCAGTGTTCTCCTTGCTGGAGGCTCTGATATGAGGAAGAAAAGCCCTGCCTCTACCAAGATGGCCACCTCCATGTAGAGTGACAGTGCAAAACCAGACATGGTAAGTGAGTGATGGGGAAAGATCAACTGCATTGAGACCATAAGCAATACTGGTAAATATGTATTTGCATTCTGCTTGGCTTTTTGGGATCAGCCCCCAGAGTTCAGTTCCTCTATCCACAAGTCTACTCTTACCTAAACAGTATCCTTGAGAAATAAAAAGTGCACTTCCTGATATGTGAGTGTGCCTAGGCTCTCCTGTGAGATGTGGTAATGTCACTACTGTGCTGATCAGTGTTCTCCTTGCTGGAGGCTCTGATATGAGGAAGAAAAGCCCTGCCTCTACCAAGATGGCCACCTCCATGTAGAGTGACAGTGCAAAACCAGACATGGTAAGTGAGTGAAGGGGAAAGATCAACTGCATTGAGACCACAAGCAATACTGGTAAATATGTATTTGCATTCTGCTTGGCTTTTTGGGATCAGCCCCCAGAGTTCAGTTCCTCTATCCACAAGTCTACTCTTACATGGCCCAGAACCCTCTTGGTCTTTACAGGCCATGCTTTATTTTGTTTCTCTTTTTTATAATTCTGGTTGTGATCCTCTGAAAATGACAACTTCCAAAAAGTCAGTATTTGCATAGGACTAGCCATGCCCCCTTTACCCAGTTCTTGGGTCTGATAATTGCTTGGCATATTATGTCACTGCAGTGTGGGAGGCAGAGAATAGTTCACATGTGCCCCATACCAGAAGTATCAGTTTTAAGCTAGCCATATACAGCTTAAATTTGGGGCAATTCCAGGTTGGTCCTGTCGCCACTATCCGGCTTGGCAAAAGTTGTTTCAAAACTCAGCTGAGCCTAATGAAAAATGATTGGCCAACCGTCCTATCAGATGCAGTCACTGTTCAGGTATTCAGGCACCTGTGAATATTGTGGATCTCAAAATACAATAGCTAGCAGGGGAGATTATTCTAACAATGTTGTTGGGGGAATCTATAGATTTTCTCTTGTTCAGCCTATGTGTATAGCTAGCAAAACTTTGGCTAGCTGTAGCAATATGCATTGTTATGAGCAAGCAAGTTAGTTTTCTTGCTTTAGGATCCATATACATAGATATTTAGGATCATTTAAGGTCTGCTTGAGATTTGTCTGTAGTTTGTTTTTATTCCTCCTTATAAGAAAGTGTGAATGTTTCCATAGCATGTGTTTAAAGCATTTGTTACCCCAACAATTCATATTCCTGATATGTGCCTGGTGTACAATGTACTTGTATGAGAAAGTATCCTAAAAGTGTAGGGGTGGCTAGATGGTACCAAGGGATACAGCACCTCATCCCCAAAATAATCAAATATTTAATGGGTATGTGGACGGGGGATTATGGCGGTGCTATAGTCAAACAGATTTCTCAAAGAGGAATAAACAAGAAAAAATGTAAAAAGCAAAAAAAATAATAAAAAATACAAAATTTATTGATAATCTAACATAGACAAAATATACATTGCAAACAATTCATGTTATACTTAAAAAAAAAGATTATGGGTACATGTACTGTAAGTGACCCTAGGGATGGTAGAATGGGCCAGATGGAAAATGGCCGTTTAAAGGAGAAGGGCTCGATTTCCTACATGTTTCGCCAAGACATTGGCTTCTTCAGGGAACAGGAGCTCATAAGATAGATAAATAAGACAGTTCTGTGTAATAAACATAAAGAACATGGTAAGAACAATAATTTAACCAAACACTGCATGGTGTAGACAGTAAAGAGTTAAAATTGTGGCTGGACATTTATGCGACCATAGGCTCCACACAAAATACCGATAATGCAAACATACCTGGGGCGTCAGTGCCCGAGAGGGGAGGGAGGAAAGGGGAAGGGGAAACACAGCCACCCGAGGGGATCCCCGTAAGGGAGCGGGCAGGTCGCGCCGTAAAGTATCCTGTTCTCTTTGTATTGTTTCCTTTGTGTGAAATCCCTGGTGTTCCTGCCAGGCCCTCTGCTTTCCAATTAAAAACTGACCACACTAAGCAGGAGAACACACGGGTCATTTCTCTACCTATGCTGGGAACTCAGCATGCTCTCCTCCAATGAACAGACTTGTCTTGATATGCCCCCGCTGCACAGCCATTCACTGGGAAGCTCAGTGTGCTGCTGCTTCTCCTCCCCCAGCTCTTATGCAGCGAAGAACAGAAGGAATGTGATCACTTATAAAAAAAAAAAAAAAAGGAAAAAGGGTATTTATAATGTATTTTTATATCTATACAAAAATGTTTTGCCGTTAAATTCTATTTCAAACTGAATGGGTTCTTTAACAAAGTGATCATTCACAATTACTTTAATCACTTCCTGCCAGCTCCCGGCGTCCCTTTAACCACTCCCGGACCGCCCACTGTCGTTATATACGTCGGCTGTTTGAAGAGGAATATTGTTGTTATGGCAGCAGCTAGCTCCCATAACCCCGGTATCCTCTTCTTCAGTGAGCGGTCCAGTTTCAGATAAAAGTGGTCTCTGCGGCGGATTCGCCACAAGATCACTTTTATCAACAGCGGTAGAGGGCCTCCTGCCGCACTCCGGTGCCCTCCACCATTTACCAGATCCCTCTGGAGCAGTCAGACGACTGAGGGGAAGATGTCCCCCAACAGTCTCCATAACAATGCAGGGCGGAAGTGACGCCCATAGCTCTTAAAGGGCCATTTTTTTAAATTCTTTTTTTAAATGACAATTTTTTTTTTATTGCATTTTAGTGTAAATATGAGATCTGAGGTCTTTTTGACCCTAGATCTCATATTTAAGAGGTCCTGTAATGCTATTTTTCTATTACAAGGGATGTTTACATTCCTTGTAATAGGAATAAACGTGACACAATTTATTTATTTTTTAAAAACAGTGTAAAAATAAAAGATAAAATAAATAAATGTGGGCGGCACAGTGGTGTAGTGGAAAGCACTTTCACCTAGCAGTAAGAAGGGTCGCTGGTTCGAATCCCAACCACAACACTACCTGCTTGGAGTTTGCGTGTTCTCCCTGTGCCTGCGGGGGTTTCCTCCGGGTACTCCGGTTTCCTCCCACACTCCAAAGACATGCTGGTAGGTTAATTGGATCCTGTCTAAAATGTCCCTAGTATGTATGAATGTGAGTTAGGGACCTTAGATTGTAAGCTCCTTGAGGGTAGAGACTGATGTGAATGTACAATGTATATGTAAAGCGCTGCGTAAATTGTCAGCACTATATAAGTACCTAAAATAAAAAATAAAATAAAAATAAGAAAAACTTTTTTTTTTTTTTTTTTAAACGCACCCGTACCAACGAGCTCGCGTGCAGAAGCGAACGCATATGTGAGTACGGCCCGCATATGAAAACCACACATGTGAGGTATTGCCGCGATCGGTAGAGCAAGAGCAATAATTCTAGCCCTAGACCTCCTCTGTAACTCAAAACATGCAACCTGTAGAATTTTTTAAACATCTCCTATTGAGATTTTTAAGGGTAAAAGTTTGACGCTCCCAGCACATATGCAACGGCCACTCAACAACACATGTGTGCCGTGTGGGTGTAAAGCCCAACCTTTTTCCAATGCACATATGGGTTGGGTGGTCATAAAGGGGTTTAAAAAACTTTAGTACAAATGTATTTTGCATTGCACAAGCACTAATTCATCAACTGTCATTTATGTGATGGTTAGTTAAGTCAGAAGCTTCCCTATACTATACAAGTAAAAACCATGGAGGGGAAGTGGGGTCTCATGGAGACTACACAGAAAAATTATTTATACCTGCACAAAACTTAAGCCTTGTACACACGATCGGATTGTTGGCAGACAAAGCGCCAGAATTTTCTCCGAAGGGCGTGTGCCTGGATTTTGTCTTGCATACTAATGGCACGCAATTGTCGCCCAACAAACACGAATGTAGTGACATACTACGTGGAGTTTCAGCTCTTGAGTGCCACCCTTTGGGCACCTTCTGCTAATGTCGTGTTTGGTGAGCATTGATTCCGAGCATGTGTGTTTGTACTTTGGACTTTTGTGTGACGGACTTGTGTACACGCGATACGAAAATCTGACAACAGACCATTGTCCGCCGAAGATTTACTAGCCTGCTAACCAACATTTGTTGGCCGAAAGTTGGACAACAATTGTCTGATGGAGCGTACTAATGGTCGGATTTTAGGCAAACAGTCTGTCATCACACAATTCCCTGCCGAAAATCCGATCGTGTGTACGAGGCTTAAGACAGCAGAATTAGTTACTACAAACAAAATTAACAGATTTTCCTTCAACATTTCAATGTTGGCTTCTCATTTAATATGCATAAATAAAAAATGTTTTATCCCTGTAATCTGAAAACCACAGAGGCAGACTTTCCCATCACTTCATCCTTTACCTTCTTTTTTTTTTTATATAGCACAGTTTATGTTTTAACTGTAACTAACTTGGGTACAATTGACAATTACTGAATATAAAAGAATAATATCTATACAAGCATGTACTGTATTCTTTAAGTGTAAGTCCACCCTAACATTAAAATCTCAGCATCTGCAGACATCCATGATCTAACAACAACCTATCTCCTATCCTATCTCGCCCTGTAAAGAAAAAATCAGTCTACATACCTTTTTTTGAAGCCGATCTGATCCGGTCTCCAGTGGCAGAAACAATGCAGAGGACACAGCAGACAACAGCTGTGAAATGAATGGGAAGTGACATCACCCATAGACTTACTATGGGGCTTCCGTTGTCGGCTGTGTCCTCTGCACCCACCTGCACAGCGAAGCCGCAGATGACAGCTCAGCGAGGGATCAGACGGGCTTCAGAAAAGATGTATACTGATTTCTTCTTTACAGGGCTAGATAGGTTAGTGTTAGATTGTGGATGTGTGTAGATGTAGAGATTTTTGTGTTTTAGGTGGACATCTACTTTAACTGAAAAAATTCCTTCTATTGCTCTCAGCCTCCTCAAAATCTTATTTTTTTTTGTTTTGCTGCTGTGATCTGACTTTCTGTTAAGACTTATTGACACAAGCGGCTGAGGGGCTGTAAAACCCCATGGTTGAGCTGTGCTTTTACCACCCCCCAACTGCTCCCTCTTTAGCTACTGAGGCAGCGGTTGGGGGTATACACACAGGAATTATACCCATGCCCCTCAAGTGAATGGGGCAGGAGTTATATCTTCTGTACTTCAAGGGAAATTAGTCACTCTGCACGCACCCTGCAACGGCATAAAATGCACATGGCTGCAGTGCGCTAGAGCAGGGTTAAAGAGGTTAAAAGCAGGTGGCGATACAATGTCTACTCTACGCCTGTCAAATGCTCTCAGAAGAGCATTCCAAATGCGAATCAAACTTAAGAGATCAAAGCATGTGTGAACAAGCCCTGGTTCCCATCTGTGGCCCTCTGGCATTTTTTGCTGCCCTCAGGGCCCCTACAGACACTAATGTGTTTCCCTTTTGCCCTGTTTTAGCAGTGAGCTCTAGCAGTCTCATCTCTCCAGTCTAAGACTGTCTCTTGAAGCAGTCTCCAACAACTCCTATAGCACAGTCACAGTCTCTGATTTGTCTCCTGAAGCATTGCTGCAGTTTCTAACCATCTCTTGCATCATGTCTGCCGTCTCTGCCCATGTCTTGTATCATGTGTGCAGTCTCTGACCATGTTCTATATTAAGTCCATAGTCTCTGACCCTCTCCTGTATCATGTCTGCAGTCTCTGACCATCTGCTGTATCATGTCTGCAGTCTCTAACCATCTCCTGTATCATGTCTGCAGTCTCTGACCCTCTCCTGTATCATGTCTGCAGTCTCTGACCCTCTCCTGTATCATGTCTGCAGTCTCTGACCCTCTCCTGTATCATATCTGCGGTCTCTGACAATCTCTTGTACAATGTCTGCAGTCTCTGACCATCTCCTGTATCATGTCTGCAGTCTCTGACCCTCTCCTGTATCATATCTGCGGTCTCTGACAATCTCTTGTACAATGTCTGCAGTCTCTGACCATCTCCTGTATCATGTCTGCAGTCTCTGACCATCTCCTGTATCATGTCCATAGTCTCACAATTTCTTGTATCATGTTCACAGTCTCGGACCCTCTCTTGTATCCTTCCTATGGTCTCTGACTATTCTGTTGTTTGTCTGAGACTGAATATACACTTTTTATGTACAGCCCTTTGTTGGTTGAGGGCCGCACTTGAGGCTCCTGTATCAAGAAAGTTGACCACCTCAAGAAAGTTGACTAGGTAGCATGGACTATGAACTACAAGACATGGAGTGTGCATATAGCAGTGCACATGGCCACCACTGACTTTAACTACTTGTTCAAAACAAATGGAAGTTGATGGGAGAAGGAGAGGTTCAGGAGCTTACAGAGGATGTTACAAGGAGCTAGAAAATTACAGAAACTATTTCATAAAGAAAAAAAATAAGATTACAGGGCTATTAAAGCAGTAGTAAACCGCATACTAGCACATTATGTGAAAATTACTTTAGAACGAAGCCCTCCAGCGGCGGGCTGTCACCACTGAAGGCGCTTCAATCTTTACCCGGTCTTCCTTCCGGGTTCGTGGACTCCGGCTGTGTGAGCGGCCGGAGCCGCGATGACTTCACTCCTGCACGTTTCCTGCCGTTTACGGCACAGGACTCTGAAGCAACAGCATGGGTATGCCGTTCCTTCAGAACGCATGCGCCAGTGATGTCACTGGATGCATCTACTGTAAATTTCTCCTAAATGGCGAACGTTTAGGAGATATTTACAGTACCTATAGGTAAGCCTTATTATAGGCTTACCTACAGGTAAAATTCATGCATGGAAGTTTACGTCCACTTTAAAATATCACTAAAAACAAAACTTTTTTTTAAAGTTTTGGATGGAGTGTCAGTTTTTATTGCTGCCTGTGCCCCCTGTTAAGGAAATTCACCCTCTCTATTTGTCCTGTTTACCATTATCTTTAAAAGTAAAAGAAAACCCCACATTTGTTGTCCCCAGAAAAGTAATGGAGGGAAAATCTTCCAAAGGCGACACTACTTCTGGTGACCTGGGGGTCCACAAGGAATTGTTTTAATTTGCAGGGATTTCCTCTCACTTCCTGTTTGGCTATGGGACAGGAAGTGAAGGTAAATCTCTGCAACGGGACACAGATGGCCGAAAAAAAAAACCGACAGAGATTATAACCCTCTCTTACTCTATTCAAAATGAGAAACAAATTTTACTTATAGTTCTACTTTAAGTAGTTGATGTGTATGGATTATTTTTTGAGAATGAGGATATCATTTAGTTTCACTGTAATGCAAAATGGTAGAAGGATCATTCTAAATGACCAAGATTGCAATTTTGTATAGGATGTGATTTGTGCAATCCATGTACACAGAGTATTAATCAAGTATAGTGAAACTAATTTTAATTCTATGCAGGCGCTAAAATGTTTCTGTTTGTATAATGGGGCTGCCTCGGGTATGATTTTCATTTTTGCTGAGGGGCGCTTTTCCTGTGTGAGGTAATCTGACTTCCAACCTGTCAGCAGTGGGCTCAAAGCTCATATGTTTTATTAATAACTGTAATTTCTGCCTCCTTTTTGACCTTTCGTATGTTTTTACATTTTCATTTCTGCTTTTCGTCCCCCCTATTCCTAATGCCACCCCCCCTTCCTTGTCTCCTGGGTTAGGTTTGTTTAGCGGGAGCTCAGACAGAGGCCCATCTCCACAGCAACCATAAAATAAACAGGTCAGTGCCAGACCTGAGGCACCCTGACTTCTAATCCAGTCAGGCTAACCTCCTCCGCTCTGGCAGCCATGACAGGACATCGCCCATTATGCGGTGCACACGGCTCAGCTCTAAGTATACGTTAACAGACCGCAGGGCAATGATTAGATTGTCATTTTTAGGTGTACGCTTTTTTGCGCTGGCAACTGCGTTCCTCACTCCACCTCCCCTTTTCTTTGCTCTCGCCCTCAGTTCCTGTCCCACAGGGAGCAAGCTGACCCCATAATTATACCAGAAATAAGTTCTCTTACCTCACCGCTCCCCCCTCCCTCCCTCCAATCTAAGTTCTGGCAGTTTTTAATGTCAGCACAGAAATGGCTCCCAGATGCTGAGGTTGGTCTAGTTATTGAAAGGTATAAATGAACGCAAGGCATTAAATCATAGGAAAGAGTTGACCCTTCCTCTCCCAGAAGACCTTGCACTGTAGTTTAACCTCGGAGCTGGGGCACCTGTACTCAATGATGCTAATTTAGGAAAACCGGAGCCAAAAAAAAGGACTTGTGTAGAACAACTAATTGGCATTTTCGTGTGCCTGAAAAGAAGACCGCTTTATGTGGCCAGACAATCTAAATGATTGTTTTTTTGTTTTTTAATGGTCAATTGAGCTTCAGCTTTTCATATTATTGGTGCAGTTGTTAAGCAGTAACGACACAATCCTCTGAGGGCTTACATGTTTTTACTGGTTTTATTTACTGTTCTGATACAGGGAAAAATATTTTTTTTTCCGGTAGACGTTTTTGGGATTGTTAATGGCACGTTCCAATGTAAACTCCTGAAAACCTGCAGGCTTCGCAGAGTAAGGAGTTAACGGAGGAGCGCTGCAGGTCTCTGGCAATGTCCCAGGCCGCAGAGAGTTAATAACAAGACATAAGAGAGCTTTGTGCAGGGTACAATATCCCAGCATGCCTTTCAGTGCAGAGTCTGGTTTTTAATTTGAGGCTGGAAGTTGGCGCAGATTTAAGGGATTGGAAGAGAGACGCGTCCAGAGTGAAAATATTTACACAGCAGCAAATTCCAGCAGGAATCCAGGGGCCGGTGTCTGAGAGCCAAACAAAGGCCTCATTCTGAAGTCTCACTCCTGTGCATTGTGTGCTGCATGCTGAGCTCTTCATCGTGCACTGTCCTGTTTCCTCACTCACTCCTGTGCATTGTGTGCTGCATGCTGTGCTCTTCATCGTGCACTGTCCTGTTTCCTCACTCACTCCTGTGCATTGTGTGCTGCATGCTGAGCTCTTCATCGTGCACTGTCCTGTTTCCTCACTCACTCCTGTGCATTGTGTGCTGCATGCAGTGCTCTGCATCGTGCACTGTCCTGATTCCTCACTCACTCCTGTGCATTGTGTGCTGCATGCAGTGGTCTGCATCATTCACTGTCCTGATTCCTCACTCACTCCTGTGCATTGTGTGCTGCACTCAGTTCTATATACAGTGGGGACGGAAAGTATTCAGACCCCCTTAAATTGTTCACTCTTTGTTATATTGCAGCCATTTGCTAAAATCATTTAAGTTCATTTTTTTCCTCATTAATGTACACACAGCACCCCATATTGACAGAAAAACACAGAACTGTTGACATTTTTGCAGATTTATTAAAAAAGAAAAACTGAAATATTACATGGTCCTAAGTATTCAGACCCTTTGCTGTGACACTCATATATTTATAGGTGCTGTCCATTTTTTCTGATCATCCTTGAGATGGTTCTACACCTTCATTTGAGTCCAGCTGTGTTTGATTATACTGATTTGGACTTGATTAGGAAAGCCACACACCTGTCTATATAAGACCTTACAGCTCACAGTGCATATCAGAGCAAATGAGAATCATGAGGTCAAAGGAACTGCCTGAAGAGCTCAGAGACAGAATTGTGGCAGGGCACAGCTCTTGCCAAAGTTACAAAAAAATTTCTGCTGCACTTAAGGTTCCTAAGAGCAGAGTGGCCACCATAATCCTTAAATGGAAGACGTTTGGGACGACCAGAACCTTTGCTAGAGCTGGCCGTCTGAACACCTGAAGGACTCCAAGATGGTGAGAAATAAGATTCTCTGGTCTGATGAGACCAAGATAGAACTTTTTGGCCTTAATTCTAAGCAGTATGTGTGGAGAATAGCAGGCACTGCTCATCACCTGTCCAATACAGTCCCAACAGTGAAGCATGGTGGTGGCAGCATCATGCTGTGGGGGTGTTTTTCAGCTGCAGGGACAGGACGACTGGTTGCAATCGAGGGAAAGATCAATGCGGCCAAGTACAGGGATATCCTGGATGAAAACCTTCTCCAGAGTGCTCAGGACCTCAGACTGGGCCGAAGGTTTACCTTCCAACAAGACAATGACCTTAAGCACCCAGCTAAAATAACGAAGGAGTGGCTTCACAACAACTCCGTGACTTTTCTTAAATGGCCCAGCCAGAGCCCTGACTTAAACCCAATTGAGCATCTCTGGAGAGACCTAAAAATGGCTGTCCACCAACGTTTACCATCCAGCCTGACAGAACTGGAGAGGATCTGCAAGGAAGAATGGCAGAGGATCCCCAAATCCAGGTGTAAAAACTTGTTGCATCTTTCCCAAAAAGACCCATGGCTGTATTAGATCAAAAGGGTGCTTCTACTAAATACTGAGCAAAGGGTCTGAATACTTAGGACCATTTGATATTTCAGTTTTTCTTTTTTTTTTTAAATCTGCAAAAATGTCAACAATTCTGTGTTTTTCTGTCAATATAGGGTGCTATGTGTACATTAATGAGGAAAAAAAAATGAACTTAAATGATTTTAGCAAATGGCTGCAATATAACAAAGAGTGAAAAATTTAAGGGGGTCTGAATACTTTCCGTCCCCACTGTATAATGCACTGTCCTGATTACTCACTAGGTTCAAATCTATGCAGCTGCGTTTGATGCGTTTTTCGGTGTATTTCACATTTTTAAACCAGCGTGTGTTATGTGTTTCATGCAGTTTTCATGCTTTTTAAGTTTTTTTTCTCTTTAAACGTACTGTAAAACACACTGTATATAGCTGGTTGCTAAGGAAGGGGCCAGGAAGCTGGCCGCCGCATCCTTAACAACCGATGAGTCATCAGCTGTCAGCGGGGTTGCCCGCTAAAAGCTGAATGTAAAAAATAAATTAAAAAATTGCCAGCAAAAAAAAATGCAAAAAAAAAAACGGCGTTGGGTTCCCCCCCAGGTCCATACCAGGCCCTTTGGGTCTAGTATGGATTTGGAGGGGGCCCCCACGCAAAAATAAACAAATGGCGTGGGGTCCCCCCCCAAAATCCATACCAGATCCTTATGCGAGCATGTCGCCCGGCAGGTCAGGAAAGGGAGGGGACGAGCGAGCACCCCCCCCCACCTGAACCACACCAGGCTGCATGCCCTCAACATGGGAGGGTGGGTGCTTTGGGGCAGGGGGGCTCTGTGCCCCCCCACCCCAAAGCACCTTGCCCCCATGTTGATGAGGACAAGGGCCTCTTCTCGACAACCCTAGCCAGTGATTGTCGTGGTCTGCGGGTGGGGGGCTTATCGGAATCTAGAGGGCCCCCAGATCCCGCCACCCCCCCCCCCCCCATGTGAATGGGTACCGGGTACATCATACCCCTACCTGTTCACCAAAAAAAGCTGTGAAATGTAATAAAAACACAAGAGCCAGTTTTTGACAATTCCTTTTATTAATAGCTCTGTCTTCTCTAGCCGTCTCTTCCCATCGTCTTTTCCTTCCAGCCATCTCTTCCCGCTGTCTTCTTCCTGCCGTCTCTTCTCGCCATGCTATTTATTTATTTATTTTTTTTGGTGTGGGGTCCCCTCCAAATCCATACTAGACCTAAAGGGCCTGATATGGACCTGGGGGGGGACCCCACGCCTTTTTTTCCATGAATTTTAATTATTTTTTTTACATTCATCTTTCAGCGGGGAATCCCGCTGACAGCTGATGACTCATCGTTTGTTAAGGATGCGGTGGCCAGGTTCCCGGCCCCCTACTTAGCAACCAGCTACTGTATATACAGTGGCAAAATAAGAACCGCAAAACGTGAAACACATCAAAAATTGCATCAAAAATTCACCACTTGCGTTTCTGGTGAAGCTCCATTGAAGTCTATTAGCTGCATATTGTGGGAAAAAAGGCCCCTTTCCAAAAACGCACCGGCCGCAAAATGCATGGATGTGAACTAGTACCATAGGAAACCATGTTAAATGGACTGTGGTGCGTTTCTGCAAACTGCAAAATGTCACAAAAATGCATAGGTGTGAACGTAGGGTTAGTCCTATGCACTGTGTGTTGTACTCAGTGCTGTATACCATGAACTGTCCTGATTCCTCACTGCTGTGCATTGTGTACTGTACTCTGCATCATGCACTATCCTGATTTCTCACTTGTATCTGATGCCGCTGGGTCACCTCATTCACTTTCTCATTATCTCATTCTTATTTGATGTGTTATATTATATTTTTATAGTATTATATATTATCTTATTATATGTATATATACAGTATCTCGCAAAAGTGAGTACACCCCTCACATTTTTGTAAATATTTTATTACATCTTTTCATGTGACAACACTGAAGAAATGACACTTTGCTACAATGTAAAGTTGTGAGTTTACAGCTTGTATAACAGTGTAAATTTGCTGTCTCCTCAAAATAACTCAACACACAGTCATTAATGTCTAAACCACTGGCAACAAAAGTGAGTACACCCCTAAGGGAAAATGTCCAAATTGGGCCCAATTAGCCATTTTCCCTCCCAAGTGTCATGTGACTCATTAGTGTTACAAAGTCTCAGGTGTGAATGGGTAGCAGGTGTGTTAAATGTGGTGTTATCGCTCTCACTCTCTCATATTGGTCACTGGAAGTTCAACATAGCACCTCATGGCAAAGAACTCTCTGAGGATCTGAAAAAAAGAATTGTTGCTCTACATAAAGATGACCTGGGCTATAAGAAGCTTGGCAAGACCCTGAAACTGAGCTGCACCATGGTGGCCAAGACCATACAGCGATTTAACAGGACAGGTTCCACTCAGAACAGGCCTCGCCATGGTCGACCAAAGAAGTTGAGTGCACGTGCTCAGCGTCATATCCAGAGTTTGTTTTTGGGATATAGACCTATGAGTGCTGCCAGCATTGCTCCAGAGATTGAGGGGTGGGGGGTCAGCCTGTCAGTGCTCAGACCATAGGCTGCACACTGCATCAAATTGGTCTGCATGGCTGTCGTCCCAGAAGGAAATCTATTCTAAAGATGATGCACAAGAAAGCCCGCAAACAGTTTGCTGAAGACAAGCAGACTAAGGATTTGGATTACTGGAACCATGTCCTGTGGTCTGATGAGACCAAGATAAACTTATTTGGTTCAGATGGTGACAAGCGTGTGTGCGGTGGCAACCAGGTGAGGAGTACAAAGACAAGTGTGTCTTGCCTACAGTCCAGCATGGTGGTGGGAGTGTCATGGTCTGGGGCTGCATGAGTGCTGCCAGCACTGGGGAGCCACAGTTCATTGAGGGAACCATGAATGCCAACATGTACTGTGACATACTGAAGCAGAGCATGATCCCCTCCCTTCAGAGACTGGGCCACAGGGCAGTATTCCAACGTGATAACGACCCCAAACACACCTCCAAGACGACCACTGCCTTGCTAAAGAAACTGATGGTAAAGATGATGGACTGGCCAACCATGTCTCCAGACCTAAACCCTATTGAGCATCTGTGAGGCAGGTGGAGGAGTGCAAGGTCTCTAACATCCAACAACTCTGTGATGTCGTCATGGAGGAGTGGAAGAGGACTCCCGTGGCAACCTGTGAAGCTCTGGTGAACTCCATGCCCAGGAGGGTTAAGGCAGTGCTGGAAAATAATGGTGGCCACACAAAATATTGACACTTTGGGCCCAATTTGGACATTTTCACTTAGGGGTGTACTCACTTTTGTTGCCAGTGGTTTAGACATTAATGACTGTGTGTTGAGTTATTTTGAGGGGACAGCAAATTTACACTGTTATACAGTGTCATTTCTTCAGTGTTGTCACATGAAAGGATACAATAAAATATTTACAAAAATGTGAGGGGTGTAGTCACTTTTGTGAGATACTGTATATGTGTATATATATATATATATATATATATATATATATATATATATATATATATATATATAATGTGTGTGTGTATATCTAGTTAGTACCATCCCATTACTCATAAGTAACTTGTTACTGTTTGGCACCTGTAGCCTCCATTTATGCTAATCTCCCTTGCCGGCTACTGTATTCTGACAGCCTCTGCGGCTGTCAGGATAACACAAACAGTGACTGCATCTGATTGGCTGCAGTAAGTGTTTGAGCAAGAATTTGCTTCTCGGCTCCTTTCCGATTAAAGTTTGTCTAGCTGGGTTGTGCTGACAGGGCCAACCACGGCTTGAAATTCAGCTCATTCAGCAGGAATCGGCCCAAAATTTGAGATGTTTATGGGCAGCACGAGAAGCAAGTGCTTGTGCATAAACGTTTTATAAATAGTTCATCTTAAGGTTAGATAACATGGAGAGTGCACTTCCAGGTACAGGATGTGTATATGTGTATTGTGTCAGAAAAATGAATGGTCTTGCAGTAAAGTGGACAAAAATATTTCTGCTCTACAGAATGATTTTGGAGATTTTTTTTTTAAAAAGGTTTTTCGTACAAAAGATCATTTTTATGTTACAAATGATTGGCTCCAAAATGACCTCCTTCAGACCACATTTTACAAAGTGTCCACCTTTGTCCCGAGATTGATGGATAGTAAAGCCTAGTACACACGGGTCGAATGTTGGCTGGTTCAATAGAAACTGGCCGACACTTGGCCCGTATGTACAGCGGTTGGCTTCTGTCAAAGACTCATGACTGAAAAAGTCTGCCGACTGCTTCCGGTCAGCGCTCTCAGACATTGGCTGACTGGAGTGTCCTGGCGGGGGGCTGTCCCCCTGTCAGAACACAATAGCTCAGCAGGGGAGATCGCTGTACTAACATCGGATAGTTAGTACAACCGATGTGACCTGAGCTGTCAGCATTTTTTTTGCATTCAACCCACTGGGAGATTTGTCCATCCTCTCTGAGACCGTCACCCTGCCAAGACCCACTTCATAGTTTCTTACTGACTTAATGATGTCTGAAATTGGTACACTCGTGGGTAAATGATAGCTGTGCTTTTAAAACATCTTGGCTTTCGTTTAATAATATACCAGGATACCACGCAACTTCACAAAAATACCTCTGCATTTTCTCCCTGTGGGCTTGAAGAGCTGTCATTATAGGCCCAGGCCAGTGTAAATATTGCAGTGTTTATTTTCAGGTTTTTAGCAGTCTGCAATGCAATTGCAAACAAGGAAGGCATTTCCACGTAGCTTTTTGATCACTACCAGGAATCAAAAAAAGATCATTTCTGTGCTGCATTACACTTCTGCAATTGCTGGAGACCACAAACTGTTAGGACTCCCAGATAGCCTCTTTCATGAATCCATGTAGTGTATAAATCATCTTTTATGGATCCTGGCAGGGGAATAAGACAGGTATGTAAATCGGATCCCTTCCTTATTAGGCCTCATACCCATAGGCGTTTTAAAAAATGAGCTGTAAACCTGGTACCAATGGCAGGAAAAAAGTGGCGTTGAAAACGCGTTTTTTTTCCCCACGTTTTGCATTAGTGTCAATGCGCGTTTAGCCACACTAGCTTTCAGCCGCGTTTCTCTATCTCTATTCAAAATCAATGGTTCCCAATGGGAGCCCATTGATTTGAATTTGAATAGAAGTCTGATCAAGATGATCTGACTTGTGGTGTAACTTGTGTGCTGAGAATCTTGAAGGGGAACCCCACCAAAATTTTGCGTGAGGTTCCCCCCAAGATCCATACCAGCCCCTTATCTGAGCATGCAGCCTGGCAGGTCAGGAAAGGGGGGGGGGACAAGTGAGCACCCCCCCGGACCATACCAAGCCACATGGGGGGTTGGTGCTTTGGGGCAGAGGGGGCCCTGCGTTCCCCCACTCCCAACCCAAAGCACCTGTCCCCATGTTGATGAGGACAAGGGCCTCTACCCGACAACCCTTGCCCAGTGGTTGTCAGGGTCTGCGGGCAGGGACTTATCGGAATCTGGAAGCCCCCTTTAACCAGGAGGCCCCCAGATCTCGGCCCCCACCCTAGGTGAATGATTATGGGGTACATGGTACCCCTACCTATTCACTTAAAAAAAAAGTGTCAAAAATAAACACACTACACAGGTTTTTAAAGTATTTTATTAAGGCAGCTCCGGCTATTCTCCCTCTTCTGCCGACGTCTTCTCCCCTCTCTGGTCCTCCTCCCCTCTCTGGTCCTTCTCCTCTCTGTGCTGTCCTCTCTCTTCTCTATCCTCTTGCTCTTTTGCCGGGTCTTCTCACTCTGTTCTTCTTCCGATGTTGACTCGACGCGATCTCCCAGTGTAATGCTGGGTCCTCCATGTGCAATGACTTATATTGGCATGGAGCGGAACCAACCGATGGCGTAAGTTGGAGGCCACACCCCTTGTGACATCATCACTCCATCATGCCCTGGGCGATGACGTCACAAGGGGCGTGGCCTCCATCTTACATCATTGGATGGCCCCACCCCATGCCAATATAAGTCATTGCACATGGCGGAGCCAGCATTACACCGGGAGGTCGCGTTGAGTCAAAAATGGAAGAAGAACAGAGGGAGAAGACCCAGCAAAAGAGCAAGAAGATACCCCATACTCCTTCACCTAGGGATCTGGGGGTTGTTAAAGGGAGCTTTCAGATTCCAATAAGTCACCGCCTGCAGGGACCCGCCCGCAGACCCCGACAACCACCGGGCAAGGGCAAACCTCACGCCAAATTTTGCCGGGGTTCTCAGCACACAAGTCGCACCGCAAGTCGGATCATCTTAATCCGACTTCTGGTGCGTCTTCTATTCAAATCAATGGGCTCCCATAGGGAACCACTGATTTTGAAAAGAGACAGAGAAACACCGGACGAGGCTTAACGCTGTGTATACAGCGTTAAGCCTCGTTAAATCGCGTTTAACACATTTTACTGGCGTTTTTTACAGCTCTAGCGCTGGAGCCTCAGAACGCGCTGGTCCTGGGTTTTCTTTGGAACTTAAAAACGCCTATGCCACTTACAGCTCCTAAACTCCTTGGTGGGCATGAGCCCATAGGCTAACATGCAGAGGCGTATTTTAAGCTGTGAAAAACGCTCCTAAAAGCGGCTGTAAAAACGTCCGTGGGCATGAGGCCTTATGCCCAGTCCCAGTGAGCATTTACATTGCAGACGAGCTTAATGTAACCAATGCAATGTTTTGGTCTGGGCCTGTAATGGCTGCTCTGAAAGTGTATTGTCAAGAAAGGCAGACATATTTGCAAAATTTCTTAGTATCCCTGGATATATGCAAGATTAATGTGCTCTACAAATAATACAATTATCCTTAAGCCTAGGTTCAAGCTGACAGCGGGAAATAAATCGTGCAAGTTCAGCCAAACTTGCACAATTTTATTCCCGCATGCCTGTCCTGACTTTGGGGCGATTTCAGAGACATCTGTGCTGGTTGCTGCACAGATGTCAATGGAAATCGCACCGCAGAGTCAACAAAAGTAGTGCAGAAATTACTTTTGAGAATCAGTGTGGCGTCGATTCAGATGGTGCCATTGCCGGCAATTTGCATGCCAAATCTCCCAAATGTGAACCAGGGCTTAAGAGATGTTTGCTTTTTTATGGGGGGAAAGAGGAAAAATGATCTCAACAGTATGGTGGTGCTCTTTTACTATTGAGTTACTGGGTGGTGGAGTGCCTAATCTCACTCAGTGTAATATTCACCATATGACACTAGTGGAACTTTGCCTTTGTCAGTGAGCCAATGTGGAGCATAATACCACATTTTTCATTCTTCCCATTTTTCCTATTTGCTTGTTTTTTGCTTGTAAATTCCTCACTAGAATAGAGTAATCCTTGAGGCATGATATGGGCTGCCTTGAGAAGTCACAAGGCTCTGTGAAGGTCAGAAGCAGACATCAATCTCCTTTTTTCTCTGCAGATTGTAGATTGGCAGACTGCAGGATCTCTGTATATAATGCATCCTGTTTCAATATATTCTGGTTTCATAGTAAACCTTGCCAGTTGCCAGGTTGTTATGCTCAGTGAACCGAAACAAGTATGCAGATCAGGCATGTTGGAGAAATGTCAGAATCTTTT
The DNA here is from genome assembly GCF_042186555.1 of Aquarana catesbeiana. NCBI lineage: Eukaryota > Metazoa > Chordata > Amphibia > Anura > Ranidae > Aquarana > Aquarana catesbeiana. Next base: position 104,708,249 of record NC_133329.1, on the reverse strand, counting down.
TATCTGCATACTAGTTCCTGGTCAGCATCTGAATATATTGGGGGCATTGGATCAGCATGGCAGCCAGGCAACTGGCATTTTCAGTAAGATTTAAGATCTCAAAATAAAAAACACACACTTGGTAATACAAGTAAAATAGTTACAGGAGAAGTATAGTCAAAGCTTGTTTGGCTGTACTTCTCCTGTGGATCACAAGAGTGCATTTCGTTCTGTACTTCTGTGACCCGTTTTCAACAGACAGTGGGCATTAATGCCGCTGTCAGCTGATGTCACTGAGCCGACCCAAGCTGGGGCAAGATCGCGACAACATGGTCAGGATCTGCCCAAAACCCTGGACCAGCACCTGGCTCAGCCTCAGCGAACCACTGAGAGCCTGAGCCAGCCACTCCTTCCCCCTCCACAGCCCAGCACTCCAGTGAGCCCGGGGGGGGGGGGGGGGAGCAGAGAACAGAACCAGTGACTGACAGTTACCAGCTCTCTACTCACTGAGCTCTGAGAACCGAGAGATCAGCAGTCTTTGAACGCTCAGTTCTCAGTCTTGGAGCCAGTGAAGGACAGATGCAGCAACGGACCGATGCTGCATCCACCTAGGTAAGTATAATTCTTGATCTTCAGATCGTCCCCCTCTACATAAAGTTCCCCTGTTTCCACTCTTCCTCTCCTCCTTTATACGAATAGTGCAGTGGTTTTTTCTTTTAACTTTCTTTTTACCATCAGTGTTGCCCCACCCCTCCATGCACATCATTCACCTAGTGGCACGTCATTGCGAGGCCACGCCGGCTGAACCCGGAAGAGCCGGCGAGATTCCCAATGACGTCACAAGAAAGATGGTGGCACAGGACCAAGCTGTCTGTTGACAATAGGATATCAGCGGGACGATGCTGGGTGGGTGAATAACCAAACTGTGCAGACAACATTACCTGGGTATAGAAAAAAAAAATAATGTGGAGGTCCCCTTTAAAGGAGAAGTACAGCTAAAGCTCGTTTGGCTGTACTTTTCCTGTGGATCACAGGAGTGAAGTCCTTTCTGCACTCCTGTGACCTATTTTCAGCAGACAGCGGACTGAAGCCCGCTGTTGACTGACATCACAGACCCGGTCCAGGCTCAGGAAAGATTGCGACCATATGGTCAGGATCCACCCAGAATCCTGAACCAACACCCATCTCAGCCTCTCAGCGAGCTGCTACGAGCCTGAGCTGGGCCGCTTCTGCTCCCTCCAAAGCCCAGCGCTCTAGTGAGCCTAAGGGGGGGTGCGGTGCGGAACAGAGAGACGGTGACTGATAGTCATCGGCTCTCTGCTCAGGGAGCTGTGAGCACCGAGTGATCGGCGGTGTTCGATCGCTCGGTTCTCAGTGTTAGAGCCGGCAAGGGATAGATGCAGCATCAGACCACATCCACCTAGGTAAGTATGATTCTTGAAAGAACAAAATGCCAAACTTCTCTTTTTAAAGCAGATCTTCCCCCCTTCTCCTAAAGTTCCCCCCTCTCCACCCTTCCTCTATACGAATAGTGCAGTGTTTTTTTCTTTTAACTGTCTTCATGTCAGCGGGACAATGCTGCATCGGCTGGGTGGGCAAGTATTCAAGCAGTGCAGACAATGCTACTTGGTAAGCAGGGGTATAGAAAAAAAAAAGGGAGGGGAAAGGGTGGAGGTCCCCTTTAAGCTAGCCATACACTTATAGATTTCTCTTGTTCATCCTGTGGGCTGAATAAGATAAATCAAATAGATCCCTGCCTGGAGGAATCGGTCCTGCCAGCTATTGTATTCTGACAGCCAGCACCCGCGTTCAGAATAGGCGAACAATGACGGCAGCTGATTGGATACAGTAACTGTTCAGCTGACGGTTTTCCACCTGGAATGCAAAAAAGGACTTTTGTCAGGTGGGATGGTGTCAACAGAGCCACTCACCGCTTAAATTTTTGCAGGAATGGTGCAAAATTAGCTTTTCGTATGGCCAGCTAAAGACAGATTATGTACACAATTATGAACATGTAACATGGCTGGCAGCCTGTTTTAAAGTGCATCATGCATTTGTGCCAGAACAACAGCCATGCACCATGCTTGCCTGTCACTGGTAACTATCAGTGAAAAGATCACTAACTGGCCACTTACCTTCTCCCATGGTGTCCTTCCCCCTATGCTGGGGCCAGAAAAATGTCAATCTGCTACAGCTGCCTCGCTAGTGGGCGAGATTCTACAGCATTCTGGGCCAGCGAGGGAGCGATTTCTATTAGGGAGGTTTGCTTGTGTGGGATCAGCCTAAGTATTGCTCACCTCACTTTTTAGCTTTTATATACAGTACAGAGGTTTTACAATGTGCACAAAATAAAGGACAGCTTTTCTTTATCTATTAACTACTTAAGGACCATGCCTTCTTTTCAAACTTGGCGTTTACAAGTTAAAATCTTTTTTTTTTTTTTTTTTTTGGTAGAAAATTACTTAGAACCCCCAAACATTATATATATATATATATATATATATATATATATATATATATATATATATATATATTTATTTATTTATTTTTTTTTTTTTCAGACACCCTAGAGATAAAATGGTAGTCGTTGCAATACTTTATGTCACACCGTATTTGTGCAGCGGTCTTACAAGTGCAATTTTTTTTTGGAAAAAATACATTTTTTTGAATTAAAAAAATAAGACAACAGTAAAGTTAGCCAATTTTTTTTTAATATTGTGAAAGATAATGTTATGATAATGATAAGATAATGCTGAGTAAATTGATACCCAACATGTCATGCTTCAAAATTGCGCCCGCTCGTGGAATGGCGACAAACTTTGACCCCTAAAAATCTCCATAGGCGACGTTTAAAAATTTCTACAGGTTACCAGCTTTGAGTTACAGAGAAGGTCTAGTTCTAGAATTATTGCTCTCACTCTCACAATCGTGGCGATACCTCACATATGTGGTTTGAACACCGGGCACGATTCGCTTGTGTGCGTGAGCTCGGCGGGACAGGGTGCTTTAAATTTTATTTTATTTTATTTATTTTACTTTTTATTTTTACACTATCCTTTAAAAAAAAAAAAAATTTGGAGTCACTTTTATTCCTATTACAAGGAATGTAAACATCCCTTGTAATAGAAAAAAAGCACGACAGGACCTCTTAAACGTGAGATCTGGGGTCAAAAAGACCTCATATCTCACATTTACACTTGAATGCAATAAAAAAATAAAAAAAAATGTATTTATTTATTTTTTTTTTTCAAAAGACCATTTTGCGGAAGTGACGTTTGACGTCGCTTCCCTCATCCAATGTTAGGGAGCCAAGTGGGGGCCATCTTTCCCTCAACTCGGCTCCAGGCCTGTCAAGGGAGAGGACGCATTTGTCTCCGCCACTACCGACGGCTCCGGTAAGCGGCGGAAACTACCAGAGCGGAGTGGGAGGGTCCAATCTCCTGCCCCCGATAAAAGTGATCTTGCGGTGAATCCGCCGTGGAGACCACTTTTATCAGAAAGAGGACCACCCACCATTTAAGAATATAACAGAGTTATGGCAGCTATCTGCTGCCATAACCTTGGTATGCTACATCAAAATACCGACGTACAATGACGGCCGGTGGTCCGTAAGTGGTTAAGGATGATGCAAATCCTAACTTATTGGCACTACACTAAAGCATTGTGCATAATAAAACTTGCTATTTCAAGAAAAAAATATATACTTATAATACTATATAATATAATATTATAATACTATACTATATAATATAATACTATATAATATTTTTCTTTCTTTCTTTTTTTTTTTCCATCCTTTGTTGCATCTCAGTGCTCCTGATCTCCTGCAGCCATCCTGCAGCCTGTTTACATGCTCATGCAATGGCATACCTCCCAACTTTCTGAGATGGGAATGAGGGACACCTATTAGCAAAAGTATGTAGGCATAGGACACACCCCCCCTTAACGGAGACTTATACAAAAGAAGCTGATTGGTTAAAACCACAAGTGCTTTTTTTTACCAATACTATTCCTTTATATTGGCTTTTGGAATTTACAAATGCCGCAATTTAGAAATGAGATGAAAGGTTTAGCGCTGGAAAACACTTTTTGAAGGATAAAAAGTGCATTTTATATACATCTATATAGATCAGACCAAAACGAGGGACAAATTAGGAAGAAAAAGGGACAGAGGGACTTTGTTCCAAATCAGGGACAGTCCCTCAAAATCGGGGACAGTTGGGAGCTATGCAATAGCTACATTTCTCATGGTGGCAACAAGGGGCCATACCCACGTAATGTTTGCTGAAATGGCCACTTAGATGGGTTGATTTACTAAAGGTAAATAGACTGTGCTCTTTGCAAAGTGCAGTTGCTCCAGAGCTTAGTAAATGAGGAAAAGCTTCACTTTGCAAAGAATACCCAATCACGTGCAAGGAAAAAAAACAAAAAAAACAGCTTTTTTGCTTGCACATGATTGGATGATGGAAGTCGGCAGACCCCTTCTGCTCATTTACTAAGCTCTGGAGCAACTGCTTTGCAAAGTGCACAGTTTTTTTTGCCTTTAGTAAATCAACCTTCATCAGAAGCCTGTTTGACAGGGTGACAACACAGGAACACAACTGGGAAACGGGAACTAAGTGCTGTCACCCTATACAAGAAGTGTCTACAAAAGAACCTTTATAGCTGAATTGACAGGTATTTTTTTTTAAAGAAAACTACAAATTTAAAAATGTTAACTTTTTTCAAAGTACATTAAGCTGTCAAAGCTTTTAGGAAATGATGTGGATTGGGTTTTTATATACTTTAATCTCCATATCTCTGTTAGTCAATAAATACCAAGTACTGTGTACCATTATTATCCCCATCTTGCTCTCTCCCTGTCTGCTTTTCATCTTCTTTCCTCATTCACAGCCGTCCTCTGCTTCTTTCCCCCACCCCGCTGATATTTGGATAATATCTCTCTCCTTCACAGAGAGACCTTTCTTTCCATGTAATATAAAACATGGCCTCAGGATGCACACACCTGCCCCCCCCTCCCTCCTGCTCGCTTCACGCACGCTCGCCACAGATTAACCGCAGACCTCCTGCCCTGCCCAGTGCGCATAATGACTTCCAGACCCCCCCATCCCCCCCCCTCGTATCCCTCAACCAGCACTCTGCTTTTTATATTATATCGTAGTCCAGACGGCCGTGCGGTGCAGTAACACCTATCAACCAATCAGAAGTCAACTTTTCTCACTGTCATATATATAGATAACCAGTAAGACTGGAATCCTTAAATTGTTTCTGCTTTCTGTATGCCCTGTTCACACTACAGTGGTGCGTTGTGGTGCATTTTTATGCAGCACAATCCTTTTTGCCGCATGTCGCAACACAGCGTTGCATGGAATTAAATGAAGGGTTGTTTTGTGACAATTCTATGACATTTTTAAAAAAGAAGAAAAAATAGTAATCTGTGTGATGCGCTGTAACAATGTGCCTCAGCGTGCATACTTTGCGCTTATGGGCTGGTGTGAATGAGCCCTAATAATACGAATTTGGGTGGTAATACATGACCAGTACATGCCAGTCCTTGTTCAGTCACCTCTGAGACTTGTGATCTTTCTTGCTGACTTGACTGATGTAAGGGATACAAAGTAGACACCTGTCCGCTTCTGTGGAGAAAAGAGAACGATTGCTTAAACCGTGGAACTGACTAAAGTTGAATAATGCCCTTGCTATAGGTGTAGGCCATTTAAGTACCTCCTGAAGCCTGACTGGAATACTCCCAGGACATGCTAGGATGTTGCTAAGTGAGGCCTAGTCGTTACTGGTCCCCTCCACCATCACAGGAGTGAGTTATTTCTCTGATTTAGACCCTCTCACATGCTCTTTCTCTCCCCTGATGCATTAGCTCTGAGCTCAGCATTTGAGAACTCGCTCCTGTGATGCCACCTCTAGTTTTTCAGCCAGCCTTTGGAAGGTACATTAATGGCCTACACCTATAGCAAGAACACTTTTTTCATGGATATAATCATTTTAAATACGATGCACAATACTGGTAAACTTTTACTTTAAGGCTCGGTTCACACATATGCGATTCGAGAACCCGTGCAAATCCATCACGGGTTCCCACATCGCATAAGACTCGCAGGCAGTTCTTACTGCTTTATGCAAACCGCTGGGAGTGCCAATACAAAGTTAATGATACCCCCAGATCGCTTCGCTTATTGCAGTGTGAACTGACAATTCGGACAAGTATCGGATCGCATGGGTGTGAACACCCATGTGGTCCGATTCTGGTGCAGACCAAAAAAAGGGTCCTGCATGACTCTGTATGGCTGAATTCACATCGCACAGATTTGTGCGGCAGTTCGGTGCGAATCACATGCGATATCGCACAGTGTACCAGTGTGAACCCAGCCTAAATGCATTTGTAATGCCTTATATCACCTCCAGTCTATCAGCCTCCAGCTTCTCTGGGTTCAGATGCTGATCTTCCCTGCACAGAGCCCTTAAAGTGATTGTAAACATTGGATTTTTTTATTTTTAAACAACAAACATGTTATACTTACATTGCTCTGTGTAATGGTTTTGCACAGAGCATCCCCGATCCTGCTCTTCTTCTGGGGTTCCCCACCAGTTTGTCTGGCTCCTCCTGCCTTCAGAGTGCCCCAATAGCAAGCTGCAAAGTATAGTATAGTGCGCCCCTATAGCAAGGTAAGAAAAACGTCTGCATTTAGAATCACTCACTTCCTTCTCCTGCCCAGGACTACATGTCCCATGAGGCATTGCTCCTCACACATTCACAAGATCTCAGGCACTTACTGACATGTATGGATGGTGTACTGAGCTGTGTGGTGTACTGAGCTGTATTTCCTGATATGTAAACAAAGAATGCATTCTGTATGCAGGCCAACTAATCGACTGACCAACTAATCGATTATGAAAATAGTTGACAACTATTTTTCATAATTCATTATAATCAATTTTGCCGATTAGTTTCAGCCCTACTGGGTACACCGCTTAGTAGTGTGACCTTTAGTATTGGTACACTACAAAGGTCTGGTATGGATTTTGAGGGGGACCCCCACGCCATTTTTTTTTTAAATTTTGGCACGGGGTTCCCCTTAATGTCCATACCAGACCTGAAGGGCCTGGTATGGAATTTGGGGGGACCCCCACGCATTTTTTTTAGAAATTTTGGTTGGCCCCTTTACAGGCTTACTATAGACACCCCCCAGGTATGAAATTTAAAGGAATATTACACTTTTATTGTTTCACTTTAAGCCTCATTAAAATCGCTGCTACTGAAAAAAAAACGGCCGTTGTTAAAACTTTTTTTTGCATTGATCCATGTCCCCTGGGGCAGGACCCAGGTCCCCAAACACTTTTTAAGACAATACCATGCATATAAGCCTTTAAAATTTGCACTTTTGATTTTTCATGTTCGTTTCCCATAGACTTTAACAGTGTTCGCGTGTATCAGTCCCTGCACTGAAGGATCACTCACAATCTTAGGTCTTGATCTCACATACATACACATACTAGGGCCAATCTTTAGAGTGTGGGAGGAAACCCACGCTGATGAACCCGATGCTAACTGCTAAGCCACAGTGACACAAGGTTAATTTTAACCAATAAATGAGCCTGAAAGCCAGGCAAAGAGCATGTGTTTGTGTGGAATGATCAGTGCATGTTAAGCTGACTGTAGCTGGATCAAATCTCGGCTGGTCCCTGCTGAACCGGCTGAGGTTCAATCCATCCATGGGCAGGCTGGTTGTACTGAAGTCGATCCATCCATTGACTTGAGTACAACCTGCCTGTTGAATTTTTTGCATGTGATTACTGCCGGCAGCTATAGCCTCCAGCAGTAAACATTGTGTCCTGCCGTCATGGAATGTTCTCTGCCGCCACAACAAAATAGCGCTATGGGCGGGATTCTCCATCAACAATGAATGTGTTGATGGGGGAATCAGGTGGTTTTCTTTTCTGCAACCCTTGGTTGCAGGAAAGAAAGTCGCATCATCTATGGCTTGCCTTAGTTGCTGTCATGTACGCTGTTCTATGCACACTAAACGCCGCAAAGTCCTTCTCGGGAACCATTAAAGCGCTGCAGTAAAAAAAAAACTTTCCACTGTAAGACAATTGCATAATGTGCTAGTATGCATTGCATACTAGCACATTATGAAATACCTTAGAGAGAAGCCCTCCAGCAGCGGGCTGTCATTGCTGACAGGGCTTCCATCTTCCCCCGGTCTTCCTTCTGAGTTCGCGAACTCTGGCTGTGTAAGTGGCTGACGTCACTCCCATGCATGCGTACAGGAGTCCTTGGTTTCAGCACGGTGCTCTGAAGGTCTGGCACGGAATGCCAGACCTTTAGAGCGCATGCGCTGGTGACGTCACTGGCTGCATCCAGTGTGAATATCTGGCTAGTATGCATTGCATATTAGCCCATTATGTGCCACTTACCTGAAAAAGAATCCAGCGATGTCCCCTATGTAGGCAGCGTCCACATAGGGGACGCCGGGCTGTGGACTCCGGCTCTGTGATTCGCCGGAGCCACGTGACGTCACTACCGCGCATGCGCACGGGAGCCACGATTAACGGCACAGGCTAGGGAAGAAATGGCACTTAGTTTAGTTTCCTCCCCGCGCATGACCTGTTGGAATTTTCGGCGGACTACAAGTGAAAACTACGGCGCACATTTAGGAGATATTTCAACTACCTATAGGTAAGCCTTATTCTAGGCTTACCTATAGGTAGAAGTAAAAAAAAAAAACGAGACTTTAGTATCACTTTAAAGGTAGATTTATTTTAATATTAACAAACATGTCATACTTAGCAGCTCTGTGCAGTGGTTTTGCACAGAGCAGCCCAGATCCTCCTCTTCTCTGGTCCCTCTTCGGTTCTCCTGGCTCCTCCTACCTGATGAGTGCCCCCACAGTAAGAAGCTTGCTATGGGGGGCTCCCAAGCCGCTGCTCTGTGTATGTATTCACACACTGAGCACGGCTTGGCCCCGCTCCGTCCTCATTGGCTCACTGGCTGTGATTGACATTAGTACAAGCCAGTGGCTCCTCCTGCTGTCTCAGCCAATGAGGAGAAAGAGACCCAGGAGAGCTTCTGCTCTCATGCACAAAGCTGGATCGAGATGGGGCTTAGGTAAGTATTGGGGGGGCTGGGGCAGCTGCTGCACACATAAGGATTTTTTTCTTCATGCACAGAATGCATGAAGGTAAAAAACCTTGAGCCTTTACAACCACCTTAGGAATACATACCCTATATTGCCAAAAGTATTGGGACATCTGCATTTACACGCACATGAAATTTAATGCCATCACAGTCTTCGTTCGTAGGGTTCAATATTGAGTTGGCCCATCCTTTGTAGCTATAACAGCTTCAACTCTTCTGGGAAGGTTGTCCACAAGGTTTAGGAGTGTGTCCATGGGAACGTTTGACCATTCTTCCAGAAGCACATTTGTGAGGTCAGGCTAGAATTGCCACCTCATCCCTTTTAAACCCGAACACATATTAATTACACAGGTTCTGTGGCTGATTGAATGCGGGTAAGGCACTAAGTGAGTTTAATTACCACCTTAATCAGCCACAGAACCTGTGTAATTAAAGTTGTTGTAAACCCTTACAGACCACTTTGTGCTACAGATAAGCCATAAGGCTTACCTCTAGCTACCCAGGATAACTCCTAAATCTGCACGGTTTAGGAGTTATGCCCTGTATTTGCATGTGCCAACGTCATCGGCACAAGCACACTGACACAAACTGAAGCAATGGCACGTATGTGCCGTTGCTTCAGTGAGTGTGCCGTTACCGCGCACATGTGCGGGAATGATGTCATTGCAGCTCCGGCCAATGAGTGATGTCGGCCGTCAGAGCGGTGTACAGGCACCGCAGCGAGGACTTCGATCTCAGGTGAGTATTGCATAATGAGCTAGTATGCTATGCATACTAGCTCATTATGCTTTGTCTTGCAGGTGTTAGTTTTTTTTTTTTTTTTTTTGTCAAAGTGGGTTTACAACCACTTTAATATGTGTTCAGGGTTTAAAGGGATGAGGTGGCAACCCTAGGTCAGGCACTGATGTGGATGAGAAGGCCTGGCTCGCAGTCTCCGCTCTAATTCATCCCAAATGTGTTGTCAGGTTGAGGTCAGGACTTTGTGCAGGCCAGTCAAGTTCCTCCACCCCAAACTCACTCATCCATGTTTTTATGGACCTTACTTTGTGCACTGTCATGTTGGAACAGGAAGGGGCCATTCCCAAGATGTCTTGGTATGCTGACGCCTTAAGAGTTCCCTTCACTGGAACTGAGGGGCCAAGCCCAACCCCTGAAAAGCAACCCCACACCATAATTCCCCCTCCACCAAATGATTTGGACCAGTGCACAAAGCAAGGGACATGGATGAGCAACTTTGGGGTGGAGGAACTTGACTGGTCTGCATAGAGTCCTGACCTCAACCTGATAGAACACCTTTGGGATGAAAAGAGCTCACAAATGCTCTTCTGGAAGAATGGTCAAACATTCCCATAGACACACTCCTATGCCTTGTGGACAACCTTCCTAGAAGAGTTGAAGCTGTTATAGGTGCAAAGGGTGGGCCAACTCAATATGGAACCCTACTGACTAAGAGGCAGGTTTCCAATACTTTTGGTAATATAGTGTATTAAACCAAAGTTTACTGAAATGCTCTATAATTTCCCTTCCTGAATGAGAGGAGACGTTGACTTATAGGGATTAATTGTGAGCATCTCTGGGGGTCAGGAATTTTTCGGAATAGTTCAGTGTTCTCTATAGTGTGGCAGAATTTGTTGGCGCTATATAAATGAGTGAAATAAATAAATACAAACCAAGTGACCGTGCTCTGCACAAGCCAAACAGAAGATATTTATAGGAAGAAGCCTGTACTGATCAAAGCAATGATCTTTTTGTACACCCCGCCAGCAACACAAGAGTCTCCTCTCTTCGTTCCGATACAACTCATTGTGAAGATCTGGTAAATGTTACACTCCACAGTACTCTGGAGAGGAACATTTCTAGCCGTGACAGTGAGCAGGTCTCCTACAGGAAGTGGCCTGGATGATGGAAACGCCATATAATCAGCCCTGTATTATAATCCAGGAGATCATTAATCAATACAATCCACATCCTACCTTTTTCAAACAAAGAGAACTCTATCCTTTCTTTCCAGTGGTTGTGAAAGGGTGAAGGAGAATTTGGAATGCTTAGAGAGGCTCACATATTATCGCTTACCGTGTTCGCACTTCTTCCAGCGGCTGGGTCTGGATCTAATGGATTTAGCAGATGAACAGATACCTCATTATTTCCCCTTACTTTTATATGTTGGAAAGATTGAAAGTTAGATTTTGGCTGAGGTACGAAGAGCTCTGGAAAAAGTGCTCACATATTCTAAAAAGCCCTGTGATGTAGTGTCTGGGCTGATGAAACGCACCCTGCTATAATAACTGGACCATGTTACCTGTGATGCCCATAGAACCTTCTTACTAGAAAATAAAAGTGACAATTTTGTCCGCTGTGGTCAAGACAGGAACAAATTACCTGTTTCCTGTGCATTATTACGTCTCAAGCTGGCCATAGGCAGATCAAAATTCGTCCGGTTCAGCAGGGATCGGAATTTTGATCTGTGTGTGGCTATCCCCGTTCAACAAGACGATTGGACAATTATTTATTATTATTTATTACAAGTACTTTTATAGTGGCGTTAATTTGCACAGCGCTTTACATATATATAGTACTTTCACACCAGTCCCTGTCCTCAAGGAGCTTACAATCTAAGGTCTCTAACTCACATTCATAAATACAAGGGCCAATTTATACAGGATCCATTAATTTAACCTACCAGCATGTCTTTGGAGTGTGGGAGAAAACCGGAGTACCCAGAGGATACCCACGCAGGCACAGGGAAAACGTGCAAACTCCAGGCTGGTAGTGCCGTGGTTGGGATTCAAACCGGCAACCCTAGTGCTGCTAGGCGGAAGTGCTGACCACTACATCACTTTGCTGCCTCACTGGACATGCTGGAAACGTTTTCTTGATCAGCGGGCGCAGCCGCTGATCAGTGTATTCTGACAGGGAAGAGTCTTGCTGTCTAAATATAATGCCCTGGGGGGGGGGGGTTCTCCATCCAACTCGATTGTGTGGGGGGGGGGGTGTTCTCCATCCAACTCTATTGTGTGGATGGAAGAATCTGTTCTTTTTTTATCTTTCAGCCCACTAGATGAATGAAAATAAACTAAAGCTGGTACATGGATACATGGATCAACATTTGGCCGGTTGAATTTCAATCCATGTATGGGCAGGCTGGTTGTACAGAAGCCAGTCTACTGATTGATTGTACAATCAGCCTGTTGGAAAATTTCTGCACAATCAGCACCGCCGGCTGTAGCTAGCAGTTTTGATCCATGTACTCTGACGGTGGGGAAGTTTTCCTGTTGTCAGAACACAACAGCTCAATGGGAGAGATTTCCTGATCCACATTGAGTGTGTGGATGGGGAAACGGGTCTTTTTTTTTTTCCTTCATCCTGCTGGTATGAGCTGCTTAAAGGAGTTTTAAAGGCAGAAGGTTTTTTATCTTAATGCATTCTATACATTAAGATAAAAAACCTTCTGTGTGTAGCAGCCCCCCCAGCACCCCCTAATTACTTACCTGAGCCCCTTCTGTCTCTAGCGATGTCTACGAGTGTCTTAGCTGTCCCAGACATTCCTCCTGATTGGCTGAGACAAAGCAGCGGCGCCATTGGCTCCCGCGGCTGTCAATCAAAATCAGTCAGCCAATCAGGGGAATGAGGGGGCGGGCCGGGTCGGGGCTCCGTGTCTGAATGGATACATGGAGCTCTGACTCGCCTCAGGTGCCCCCTGTAGCAAGCTGCTGGCTGAGGGGGCACTCGATAGGAGGGAGGGGCCAGGAGAGCAGAAGAGGGACCATGAAAAGGAGGATCCGGGCCGCTCTGTGCAAATCCAACTGCAAAGAGGAGGTAAGTATAACATGTTTGGGTTTTTTTTTTTTTTTTTAAAACAAGCCTTTACAGTCACTTTGACTGTCGATGGCACGCTTAAAGTGGTTGTAAAGGCACAATGTTTTTTACCTTCATGTGTTTCTTTACTGGACTTTTATCTTCCCAAAGAAAAATATCCCACTCTTCACAATCACGCCTTATTCAGGTCATCTGTTTTCGGCACCGCCTATATTTGTGAGCAACTATTTTCAAGGATGAAGCACACAGAAATTTGAAAAATTAGGGAAAAATTAGAACCAAAATATCTGATGAAGCACATTCATTGAGATTTGCTACTACATCCATTCAACCAGATATTGGTGCTTTATTTGAACAAAAACAAAAATCAAATATCGCACTCGATTTATGTTGCCCTCTTTTTTACTTTTATAATAAAAAATATTTTAAAAAAATGCCGTTTTATTATCAGTGATCGTTAACTTGTGATCTGCCCGACTTTTTTTGCTGATCAGCTATCCTTATTGTTAGTGTATTTTATGTGTGGCCTAAGATATTTCCTCTTCTTCCAATGTGACCCAGGAAGGTCAAAAGGTTGGACACCCCTGAGTTAGAGGGTTGAGACGTACGCTTACAGGGTTGCTTACAATAGTCAGCTTTTATTTATTTATGCACAACCTTTATCCCAAAAGTAACAAGACTGCTTGCTGTAACTGCTTATAAAGTGTTAGCTGGAGTTCAGCTTCAGTTTGTTAGTGCATTTAAATCTGCTAGTCCATCTAACACTCTCCTCCCCCCAGATTGACAATGGTGCTGTCCAAAGTTGCCCCCTGTGCTCCTTAGCATGGCGGTGTGTTACTGGTCAGATCACCAGGTGAAAATAGAGGGGCGAAAAGCCTTAAAAAAAAAATAAAAAAATGAATGCAGCCACCACATCTAATGATTGGTAAGCTGCATTGTATTACATTTTTGATTTTGGGTTTAAAGCGGAGCCGAACCCAAAAGGGGAAGTTCCTGCTTGTTTTCACCCCCTCCTTTACTGCCACATTTGGCACTTTTTTGGGTGGGAGTGGTTTTGACAGGTACCCGCTCCCACTTTCAGCTCAGATCGCCGCAGCAAACTGAGTTGGAAGTTTGGCCCCCCTCTTTCTCCTGCAGTCTTTTGGTACACATCACAGGTCCCAGAACGTAACAGGACCATTCACAAGGTGCAGCGCGACTTGAGCATGCTCAGCAGGGAACCGGCTGTGCATCTTACTTCAGATGCCAGTATTCTATCAGATTATCGCTCAGATCGTGTAACAGAAGTGACGTTCCGACCAAATAATACTTACTGCCTATGCGCTATGTGTTCCAAACACTTCATGATCTGACGGGTAGCGGTAATCTGATAGAACACCCATGTGGGCATCTTACTACACCCAGCTACGTCTTGAACTTCAGAGTAAGTTTAGAAATAAAGTGAGCGTATATAAATAAATATAGTATATTGATATCTGTGATGCTGTTTGGATGTTTATTTTTGAAAGGCAAAAGTTTTAGGGTTGAGCAGTGCGGGGTGTACCAACATGGCCTCTGCCACCTTCTTACTGCTGGTGTCCAGCTTCTTTCAAAATGTAACATCAAAACAGCATCACAGATGTCAATATACTATATTTATTTATATAGGCTCACTTTATTGCTAAAATTACTCTGAAATTCACGATGTAGCTGGATGTAGTAAGATGTCCACTGCCACTGTTCTGTCAGATTACCGCTACCCGTCAGATCATGAAGTGTTTGGAACGCATATCGCAGTGGAACGCATGTTAAAATGCATAGCGCATGCGCAGTAAGTATTTTTTGGTCGGAAGGTCACTTCCGTTCCACGATCTGACGGGTAGCAGTAATCTGATAGAACACCGGCGCCTGCACCCTTAGCTGAGTAAAGAATCAGCTCAGGTGAGAACATCACTGGATCCTTGGACAGGTAATTTTCCTTATACTAAAAGTCAGCTGCTACAGTATTTTTTTGGGGGGGGAGCCTGGAGCTCCTCTTTAATGCTGCTTTAAACAATGCAACTTGCTCCTTGCCCCCATCCTGTTTCTGTGGCAGCGGAGGAACAGCAGCAGACCGACAAGATTATCCCTCTGCCCTTCCATCCTATTAGCAGGTTTCTTGTCAGAAGTACATGCCACACACCTGATTTGCTTCTAATGCTTCCCCTGTTTCTATGATTCTAAATACCACTGTACAAGAGCCTGATACCAAATCTAATTTAAGTACTTAACAATAAATGCATTTGCAACTAATTTTTGTAAAAGATATATCTTTGTGTTCATTTGTATTTTTATATGTGGCTTAAGTTCAACTTAAAGAAACAGTAACTATTATTTTTGAAGAGTTCCTAATATTCACAACTATATAGGTAAAAGTTTTACATTACATGGTTGGACATTAAATGTGTATATGCATTTATTACACCCCACTAAATACTGTCTTCACTTTTTTGTATAATTGGCACCATGATGAGAAGGCTCTTTTGGCTATTTAATTGGTTTTGATTATGGAGAATTAGAAAGTCCATAGATGGTTCATTTGTTTCATGCAACTAGTGGGTTGAACAAAAACT
Organism: Aquarana catesbeiana; assembly: GCF_042186555.1. Classification (NCBI taxonomy): domain Eukaryota; kingdom Metazoa; phylum Chordata; class Amphibia; order Anura; family Ranidae; genus Aquarana; species Aquarana catesbeiana. Next base: position 104,692,709 of record NC_133329.1, on the reverse strand, counting down.
GACTCAAATCCCCCATCCACACCTCGAATGTGTGGATGGGGAAATCCTCCTGCTTTGCCTTTGTTTTCTGACAGCAAGGAGACTTTCCTACTGCCAGAATACACTGGTTAGCGCTGCCGGCTATAGCCGACACCACTGATCGAACGGCAAAAGTCCAGCATCCATTAGTAGACCGTCTTCTGTACAACCACCCTGCCCATACATGGATCAAAATTTATCTGGCCAAAGTTCAATCCTTGTATGACTGATTTAAGAGTCCCAAAGCAATAATCTCAAAGCAATTCTCCTGCACTCAAGATGTGGGCCTGAGTATACATAGTACAGATAGCTTCTTTCTGTGCAAATAGCCTTGCTGCCCTCCTTGGGACAATGAGTATCCTTTAGAACTGTAAAACAATAGCAAAAGAAAGGTGCACCTTCTTTTCAAATGCTAATGCGTTTTGAGGGAGAACCCTCTTCCTCAGAGCCAAGCTGATCTCTGAGGAAGAGGGTTCTCCCTCGAAACGCGTTAGCCAGTCCTAACTCTACCTGGTCTTCTGGCAATACCGGTTTTTCACACCTGACCTGAGAGTGACTGCTCGCCTCAGCTTGCGCTGTGTTATGCCTTTATACTACATTTGTGTGTGAGTACAACCATTGTTGTTTTTATTTGCAATAAAATTTATGTTGGTAATGCACTAGGTCAGTGCGCCCTCCTTTTACTATTGTTTGACCTAAGAATCCAACAGGATCTGTTGGAACAATCCCAAGAAAGACAAAATGGCAGCTAGGGACAATGGCAGAGAAAGGTCAGCACTGGTACGCCTGAGCAGCAAGTCAATCCACCTAAAACTGAAGTTTGGGGGGGGGGGTTTAGCTAACCCCTTTAAGACTTACATATACTAAAAATAATTGTTGTTTGCACTGATTCTTATAAATAAGCTTGTAAGATCTCAGTTTGTGAATTATGAATCACGTGCCTGTCCAGTGAAGAGGAGAAAATGAACCATCGGTAACCTGCTGTATGGATTTTTTATGACACATCAAGAAACCTCTGCATGCAATGGGTGTTTTCAAATCCCATAAATGCTTCATTTTACCATGTAAATAATACCTACATGGCCCAAATGATGCTTATTTATTGTTGATCATGGATTATGGATTCTAGACCCAAGTCTAACCCTTGGCAGTCCTTGACATCTGTGCTCTCCCTATTGAACTCTTGATGTAAGTTGTATATGCATTGCTTTTGCTGTGTATCATGTATTGTATACTACATTTTACTTTAAACTGCACTGACAGATTTCCAAAGCAATCATCGTGTTTTTACACCAACTACTTTACAGTATTTTAACCACACTTGGCTCAAGATACAAGAAACAAAAAGAGAGACAGGGCATCCATATATGTAAAAACATTCCATATTTATTAAGGCAGACAATTATTAGCAATCGGCACCACCTTGTCCAGCAATCGGTGCCTTGTACCCCGCCAACCCCAAATATATATTTGCCAGTTTAGTTCATCAAGCAAAGTCAATGGCCTGTTCCCACAGGATCGGGTGAATGCTGTTTTTAGGTATATATTTTTCTTGTTACAAAAATGTTCTTCTGATCTCCTCAAGTCAGGTAAGTGCCCCTTCACTTTAGAAGGCTTGTAAGACTTTATTTATTTGCACAGTTATTGTAATGTCTCTTTTAACCCTCTGTGTAACCCTTTGGCACAAGTCCACTTGTGGATGCAGTGCATACGTTTTCCGATGTTGTGTAATGTTCATCATGGTCCACCATGTACCTTTCCAGGTATAATACTTCAGCAACAGAGGTCAGCATTTTAAGATTCACAAGCAATACCTGTTTCACATGCAGTTACTTCAAAATAATGTATTTATTGCTTGCATTTGGAGCTACAAGCTGTTCAATGCTCCGATATTGTCCTCTGCCTGAAAGCCTAGACAGCACAGCTATCTCCTAGGCAAGTCTCCCAGCAAGCCTAGACATTGTCTGGGTGAAAGATGTCTTGGAAATCTCCACCAGATGCTACTGGGAGTGTTTTATGAGTTCCATGGTTTGGTCCTACTCCCCAGCTTAAAAGTAAGAATGTGGAAGTCGGCCTGTGGGTGCATCATTATTGTTTACTATCCTAGTGGAGTCCATTAGTGGCTCTTCTGTCTGCCATCCTCTGTCTGGACCATTTGAGCTGTCGGATAACTTTTTTAAGTCACTTTTCTCTTCAAGCGCCATTTTTACACCTTCCATCTCTAAAGGACCCCCATTCTCACCTGCATGTGCCTTTTCTCTACGTCTTCGTGCATAACATACTGCACTTACTATAACTATCACAAGCAAAATCCCAGCTGCGGCAGCTGGCACTAAGACCAAGGTTAGATTTCCATCACGAGACTGATTGATGTGTGCACTAGATTTTGGAGATTCTGCTAAAGTCTGTGCCTCTGTACACAGCTCACGTTCTGCGCTCACATCGTGCATGTTTTCAAGACAAAGCCTGTAAGTGCTGTTAGCAGACAGTTGTGTCAGGGAATAATATGGTATTGATGGAGGGAGCTGGTAGGTCACAGACCAATGTTCTGGGACAGACAGGTTTTGGACAGTGAGCCTAAGTCCTGGTAGGTGTTTCTTGTTTTCAATATAACTCTGTAGATCAATTTTAATAGAGCTGCTAGTTACTTCAGTTACTTGCAGTTGTAGTAAAGGCTGTTCAGCAAAGGGTGTTAATGACAGCATCTCACAAAACATACCATAGAATCCAGCTGGACATTCACATTCTATTTCCCCAAGTGAGTTCATCCTACAGAAACCACCATTCAAGCAAGTTTGAGGTGGACACAGCTGATCATATGGAGTTGGTATTTCGGGGTCTTGAATTTCTGTCTGTACAGCTGGAATGGTTGTGGTTGGAATGGAGGTTGGTCTGGCTGTTGGTTTAGAAGTTGTAGTTGTAGGTGGTGGAGCAGTGCTGGTAGGTGCTAAGGTCGTAGGCACAAAGACAGTTGTAGGTATTGGACATCCAAAATCAGAACTTTGTAAATTGCGCAAGATCTTGCCAGCATTTTTGGGAGGGAAATGACAGCGGGTTTCATCAGAACGCAGCAGAGCAACCCCACTCACTCGCAGCCATTCTGTCAGCCAGCTTAATAAGCACACGCAATTAAAAGGGTTTTGTGCCAGGCTTATGCCATGAAGACGTTTTGAAGATTGAAAAAGACCCTTTGGCAAAGTACGAAGATTCAATCCACTTAAATCTAAATCTTGTAATCCAGTAAGACCAGAGAAATCTTCTGGCTGAAGCTGAGAAATTGCAGCATTGCCAGCAAGGTTGAGTTTGGTTAAGCCACGTAGACCAGGTGGCAGTTTACTAAGCTGATTATGAGACAGGTCTAGATCATGAAGATTCTTGAGGCCACTCAATAGATCTGCTGGTACTTCTTTCAGGCCAAGACCTGACAGTTTTAGAGTCTCAATATTACTTGCATGGAATACTCCAGGCTGGATAGTGGTAATAGTATTGTAGCTAAGATCCAAGAGCAAAAGATGTGGTAAGGAGAAAGCTGGTGCTACAACCAGTTGATTCTGGGAAAGCTTCAGTTCAAGCAAGTGCTCAAGACCTCTGAAGGCATCAGGATGAATACTACGAATCTGATTACCACTGAGATACAACCTCTCTAACCGACCAAGCCCTTGAAAGGTCTCTGCGGAGATTTCGGTAACCTGATTAGATGAAAGGTCAAGGTTGCTGAGGTTTGCCAAGCTCTTAAAAACTCCACCAGGTAGATGAGACAGTTTGTTATGAGATAGATCCAAGAGCTGCAAGTCCCACAAACCTGAAAAACTGCTTTCTTCTATGGAACTGATGCCATTCTCAAAAAGATAAAGGGTTAAGGTGTTCTGAGGTATGTTTCGGGGAAAACTGGGGTTCTTGCGACTTGAACAGAATATGGTAAATGGTAAGCTGCATTGACAGCCATCTGGACAAGTTTCAACAAGGACTGTATATGTGGCACAAAGGAGAACACTCCATATAAGCTGGATATGCATGGTGAATATTCTGGAAAAAAAAGAAATATATATTGTTACTACAGAATTTTGCACCAAAAGGCAGTAGATTACTTTATTGAAATATACAGTTAAGTACCATATTAGATTGTCAGCTGGTTTTCACTAACAGGCATGTGTTCCTGTAACAGTTTTGGAATTTGTGAAGAGTGGTCACATTATCATATTTGTTTTATTTCTTGCACGGCATTTAGTATGTGTTTTATAGTAGAGGGGTAGCTACATCCCCATTACCGGGTTTGTGCATATCTTGTGTAGCAGCAGGTTTTTTTTTTGTTTTTTTTTTTGGGGGGGGGGGGGGGGTTTGGGGTTTTTTTTAGCAACCTTGGGCATGTGGTACACAGAGCCCTTGTCTACCAAACAAAATATCCACTTTCTTTTTCCTCCAGCCAACGCTAATGTACACTGGCTGAATAGGAGGCAGACAACTGGATATTGTCTTCTTTCAGAGCCTGCAAATCGGTGTTACTGCTCTTCCCCCCCCCCCAATCCCCTGCTCCCCCATTCCACCAAATGCGAACAAGCGTGGCTGGGAAATAAGAAGGCGTGAACAACTGTGTTAAAGCTCAAGGCTCCAGACACAACAGTACAGAAGCTGTCAAAACTGTTTTTCCAGGTAAAACCCTGTAACACTAACAATGGGGATAAAACCACATTAAGTGAAAAAATAACTGTTGATTTTGCCACGAATCTTGTGAGCTGATAATGGAATTCAGTACCAAATATACACGGGATGATTTACTAAAACTGGAGAGTGCAAAATCTGGTGCAACTTTGCATAGAAATCAATCAGCTTCCAGTGTTTTTGTCAAAGCCTAAACCCGCGTACACACGAGCAGAATGTCCGACAGAAAAAGTCAGACGGAAGCTTTTCATCGTCTATTCCGATCGTGTGTAGGCCTCATCGGACTTTTTTTTTTTTAAATTCTGACGGACCTAGAAATAGAACATGTTCTAAATATTTCCGACGGAACCAATTCCTATAGGGAAAATCGATCGTCTGTATGCTGTTCCGACGGACCAAAAACAACGCATGCTTTGAAGCAAGTACGAGACGGAAGCTATTGGTTACTGGCTATTGAACTTCCTTTTTCTAGTCTCGTCGTAAGTGTTGTACATCACTGCGTTCTTGACGGTCGGACTTTGGTTTGACCGTGTGTAGGCAAGACCGCTTGAGTGGAATTCCGTCAGAGTTCTGTTGGAGAAACCTTCGGAGTTTATTCCGACGGCAAAACCGGTCGCGTGTACGCGGCATTATAGAAGAAGGTGCTGTTTGAAGCTAATTGGCTACCATGCACAGCTAGACAGATTTTGCACTCTCCCATTTTAGTAAATCAACCCCACTGTGTTGTCATGTCAATGAGGAAGATAGGACAACAATATATTGCTGACACCTTTTTCTGTACAAGGAGCTTTGTTAACCACTTGCCAACCTCCACATAGCCAAATGAAGGCTGCAGGGCAGCTGGATAACTCTGGGATCACGTCATATGACGTGATTCCAGAAAACTGCTCCCGCGCGCCCCCTGGGGCGCGCACACGGGAACATCCGTGACCGCCGGATCATGCATCTTTCTAAATACCTTGGAATGTCTTCTTTCCAAAAAGGGGTCATTTGGAGGGTATTTATACTTTTCTGGCATGTTAGGGTCTCAAGAAATGAGATAGGCCGTCAGTAATTCAGGTGTGATCAATTTTCAGAGATTGGCACCATAGCTTGTGGACTCTATAACTTTCACAAAGACCAAATAATATACACCGATTTGGGTTATTTTTACCAAAGATATGTAGCGGTATAAATTTTGGCCAAAATATATGAAGAAAAAAATTACTAATTTGCAAAATTTTATAACAGAAACGAAGAAACATGCATTTTTTACAGAATGCTCTATTTGTGTGAAAAAAAGGACAAAAATTTCATTTGGGTATAGTGTTGCATGACTGAGTAATTGTTATTCAAAGTGTGAGAGCACCGAAAGCTGAAAATTGGTCTGATTATTAAGGGGGTTTAAGTGCCCAGTGGTCAAATGGTTAAAGGGATAAAACATAAGCAAATGTGCACTTATTGCAGAGATGTATGAACTATGTTTTTTTTCTTTTTAATTATATCTCAACATATGCTTTAATTGAGAATATGCTAAAACTTCACAAAATTAAGGGATTCAGTGCAAAAAACTTGAAACACAAAATAAGTCGAAAAAGTAGATAATTGGTATTGCCTCTAGCAAGCTTCTAGAAGATTCTAGTTGTCACTTTTTGATACAGGTCAAGCAATTAAAGGATCTGCTTTGTGGCTTTGGGCAACTTAGCCAAGTCTTTTCAAAGAGTAGGTCTTATTAAACTTGCTGAAATGGGGTTTGTGTTCAAAGCAACCAATCAAATGCTAATTTCATTACAGAATGCTCATTACATATCTAGGGGAAGATCCAAATTGTTGCTGCGAGTAACCCAGGCAATTCTTTTTTTTTTCTTTTTTTTTTCAAAAAGTTCATATATGAGGATAAATGTATTTTTGATTATGATAAAGTTCATTAGTTGTTAATAAGCTGAAATAATACTCAGGGACACTTTGCTGCCAGTTTACTCGGCTCGTTACCCACATTCCTGTCTTGTCCTGAGAATAATAAAGCGCTACAAGCACCAGTGTGAAATATTTACTAAATTGACTTATACAATAATTTAAAGCTCAACTCCACTTATTCAGAAAAAAATGAAAAATACGTTGGCCAGTTCTGGTTAGAAATAAATAAAGCAACTCTAACTTCAGTACTCGCCTCCTGTTCTCTTCTGAGTTCCATGACAGCCAGCATCATCCAACTCACTTCCTGTGAGCTTGGGCTGTCATGGACACACCCCCTGAGCTTACATTACGCCTGGACAGGACAGAGCTGTCCAAAAGTAATGACCGTCCACCGCCCTCCAAAGGGTAGAGAAAAGACCTCATGTCACAAGACTGGCCTAAAGACTGCAGGATTTAGAGGTGTTACATATTTTTGTAATGAAAGCGCTTAAAACCTAGTGTCGGGCATTTGAAAGTATATGAATTGATAATAAAGAAAAAAGAAAGTTATTAAAAATGTGGTCAGTATTTAAATTTGGAGACCTTTCCATTTACGTAAATTGATGCAATAACTAAGTTAAATCACACAGGCATAATTGGAGGTCTGAGAATTTAGGCTGAGAGCAGGCCAAGATTGATTATCTTTTTTTTCAGGATTTAGACAATAGGGATGAAATATTATCTATAAAGTTAAAGGCCCCCAGCTGACATCCCCTAGCAGCCAGCTAAAACTGTTCTTTTTTTTTTTTTTTTTTTAATACTGTGTTTTAAAGGTGTTGTGAAAAAAATGCTGAGCTGGCGTGTGCTGACAGGCTTCATCTGCTCCATGATTAAATAGTTAACAATTTATCCTGGTATTTGAACCCCTATCATTTAGTCTGGGTGACCTCTCACCTTCAGCACAAGAAAGGCTTGTGCCTGTCAGGCCATGCCCTGTGTGTATAAACAAAGCCCCTACTGGTATGCAGACCCCCCTTCCCTGTCTGTCACTTCTAAAACATCATGTAGATAAAGGAGCTGTGTGCTAGTAGGCCACACAGCCTTCATCAGAAACAGACACACTTCTCCGACCCAACCCCCCCCCCCTACCTTTCCCCAACACACTGCTATTTTCCGTAATTTAGATACTAAATCATGCAGAGATTCTATTTTTGTAGCTTGTTATATGCAATTAAACTAATTAGCTTATCAACAAACGATTCTTTCATAGTCTGTGAAAAATAATTGACCCCATTCGCAATTTCCTCCACTTCTGCAAAGTATTAACGCTACGTTTTTTGGTTTTTAACCTGAATCTGGTAAAAGATAAATGGTAATAATGGAGAAAATCTAGAAAGAGCAAATACTTTCCAAGGCTCGTTATATACATATTTATCTGTCTATCTAGGGCACAGGCGCCTGGGGCCGTCCGGCGTTAGATTGACCATAGATGGTTCATCGTAAAAAACTAACAGAGTCACCCATCCACACATGCGAGGTGGATGGAGAAATTCTCCCCGCTACACCATTGTATTCTGACAGTAGGACTCCTCCGTTGTCAAAATACACCAGTCGGCATCTGCAGCCGATTAGCTGCAAGCCGCCTATCGACATTAGTTTTCCAATCGCTCTGCTCGACAAAAGTCAAATAGGATTATTGGAAAAGCTGCTGTTTCCTGCTGACACAGCCAAATTTCTATCCATCTATGGGTAGCTTTAAATTCAGGTGTATCTCCCTGCCCGGGGAACAACTGGTGCTGAGTACAGCCGCACATAGTAATCAATAGCTGTACACGGGTATACGCCGGTATTTGGGTACAGTGTATGCATGCATGTGTTTACCCAAGTACCCACATACAGCTGTATATAGAGCCTCTGATTTTTATGGGCGGCCATATGCAGCACCTGTGGCTCTATGGGTGGAAATGCACCTGAAATACGCCTATACTGCCTCATGTGCCCATGTTCATGAGGCCATTATTTATCTGTCTATGGATGCTACATCTGAATACAGTCCATAACAGGGTGCAAAATATGTAATTGGTCTATCTAGGCCAATAACTGGGCATAATCAAACAAAAATATAGAGAACTCTGTTCAGTGTCGCTAATTGTCATACACAACTGTGCATGGGGCAGACACTACCTCAGATGCCTCTTCTCCATTATGTACATATCACTTCTCATCTACACATTTCTGCAGCCCACTGTGCAAATAGAGCTTCACACTTCTATAATCTAGCACATACAAACCGCCTCAGGTACACACACAGCTTTGTAATGTGTGTTGAGTAACTTACAAAAGCACACGTCTGCATTCCAGTATGTCTGGGATATGCAAATTTTCCACTTCTAATTTTCATGCAATACCCCTTGAAGAGTGTGTGTGTGTGTGTGTGTGTGTATATATTTATATATATATAATGTGTATGTATGTGTGTACGTATATATATATATATATATATATATATTGGTCCAGCAATTCTGTTGTCTACTTTGTACATGCTGCTTAATGTATACACACTTCTGTAATATATAATACATCATTGTGCTAAATTGTAAGTTCATGTTCCACCTATGGAAGAGAGATGGCGAGCGCTCAGGTGCTGGCTTGTTTCAGGGGGGAAACAATAGCATCCAGTAAGGGAAATTAATCCCAGCCATTCGATTTGCACCTGAGCAGTCTCGGGTTCAGGGGCTCTTTGGGAAACAAGACACAGACATACGGTCATTTCCCAATCTGATCAGAAACAGACAGATTCTGTCAACAGTCTAAGGCAGGCCATAGGCAGCGTGAATTTCTTTTCTGCAACCAAGGGTTGCAGGAAAGAAATTTGCACGATTCACCTATCAACACAGTCAGTGCGGAGAGGGGAATCCCCCCTGCCGAGATATTGTATTCTACCAATGGGGGGAAGCTGTACCCACCGGGAGAAGACAGTGATTATTGCAGGCGGCTATAGCAGCTGCTAGTAATAATTGCAAGTGAATCTGGCAGGTTGGTTGCACCCAAGTTGATCGATCAATCAACTTGGTACACTCAGCCTGCCCATACACGCTTCAAACTGTCTATGGCAGGCCTAAGCCAACTATTCTTAACCAGGTTTCCTCTAGATGACCCCTATGATTAAGCCACTGTGGGTGGAGCGAAACATGTCAGGGGGCATTGACTGAGGCTTTCACATCTATAGATCCATACTAGAATCGGCTATGGCGATTAGCAGTTTGAAGCTAAAAGGTTTCCTCCAAAAGTTGCTGGGGGTTCCTTGGCCTGTGGCTGTCTGTCCTTCCGTCTAATGGTGCCTGCAGAGCCAGCAGCACAACACCAGTAATCGTTTTAGCAGTCTATAAAGGGGTCATTCTTCCCACTGCCCCCTGCTGTATTGACTTTTAGCAAGGGTTCCCCAAAACCTGAACATTTTACCTGTCTGAAAGATTTGCATTCTGACCACCATTGTAAAGGGGTCATTCTTCTCACTGCTTCATGATGTATTGGTTTTTAGCAAGGGTTCCCTAAAACCTGAAAATGGTTTAAATGATTCCTCTGTTATAAAAAGGTTTGAGAAAGGCTGGTCTAAGCTCTTAAAGTAGAACTATAGGCAAAACATTTTTTGTTTTCATTTTGGATAGATCCAGGGAGGGTTATAACCCATCAGATCTTTGTTTTGCCATTTGTGTCCCATTGCGGAGATTTTCCCTTAACTTCCTGTCCCGTAGACAAACAGGAAGTGAGAGGAAATCCCTGGAAATTAAGGAAATTCCTTGGGGACCCCCAGGTCACCAGAACTATTGTCCCCATTGGAAGATTTCCCTTCTATTACTTTTCTGGGGACAACCTAAAATTTGGGATTTTCTTTTACTTTGACTTTCAATGATTATTGTAAACAGGACAAATCGAGCGGGTGAATCTCCTTAAAGCGGAGTTCCAGGCTTTTTTTTTTTTTTTATATTAAAAGTCAGCAGCTACAAAAAGTTTAGCTGCTGACTTTTAATAAACAGACACCTACCTGTTCCACTGTCCAGCAATACGACCGCACGGAGCCCCGCTTCTCTCCCCCTACTCTCCTCGGCGCCTCCATTGATACTGTGGACACCCGGACGCGACAGCTTGCGGCTTCACATCCTGGCTCACACTGCACATGCATGAATCGCTGCGTTCTCCCAGTGGACAGGTAATCTTCTGGGACCTCTCACATGCCCCAGAAGATTGCCTAGAGGGAGGGGCCACCTAGGGGGAGAGGAGGAGTCGCCTAGGCGGTCTGTAGCCGGAACCAGGAAGTGGGACAGGAAGTCCCTTCAAAACTAAGCACCCACTCCCCTCCCAAAAAAATGACATGCCAAATGTGGCATGTAAGGGGGCGAGGAGTGCTTAAAGTGGAAGTTCCTCTTTTGGGTGGAACTCTGCTTTAATGGGGCCCCGACAGCAGTAAAATCTGACAGGGGTTCTTATCCCTCTCCACTCTATCCAAAACTAGAAAAAAAAAAGTTTTGCCTTTTAGTTATTTACTTTAAGGCAACTTTGTATATCATTTGTACATTTTTCTTATATTTTCCTGAATGTATCTTCCGCCCTATGCATACAATCACATTTACATGCTTTTCATTGTGTATTGTGTGCATACTGCCCACTCTTTACAAATGTGCTCTGTACACCGTGTCTCACATGTACACACTTCTCCTCCCTGACACACGTCTGTATATTTCCTTACAGATCCTGCCTTGCACAGCCCTGCTTATATACATAAATAAGTTACTTGAGATTTGACTGGAAGGCCTGTTCTGCAAATCCCAGCGGAACACAATGTATGGGCATGTATTTTTCCAGAAAGTAAGCAGCGCAGGAGGTCTCCTCCGCATGAATACATCTGAGATCAGGAGAGATAGACTTTGTATATATCAGTGCCTCTACAGACAGAGTTAAGGCAGGGGTCAGTAGGAGGCAGGTAATATGCTGAGGAATGTGCAGCTGTGAAGGGGGGGCAGAGGTGAGAGAAGGGGATGGAAAGAATAAGAGGAATAAGAGGAGAGGAGATTTAGCAGATGGTGGGGAGAGGGGAGCCATTTTGGTAATTGTTGTCAGGAGGGGAGTCCAAGGCCTGTGTGTCTAGATAGATACAAGGGAAAGGGGAGAAGTCATCTCATCGGAGGGAAACTTTCTTTATTCTCTAAGAGTGAAGCTGATTATAAAAACGGTTTAAACAAAAGAGAATTGCTATTTTTTTATACTTTATTTTGTTAAGAGCTGCGCAAACTGTTGGCGCTATGTAAATCCTGTATAATAATCACTAATAAGCTTGTGGCTGTGCATTGCAGCTTCAACCATACATTGGTAAATTTCTGTAAAAGCGTTCAGCACATTCAAAAATGCCATCAGAGACTTGAAGAAAGCGGTTCAAAAGTACTTTAAAATTTTGTTGGCTTTTAGTATTCGATTTTGGAATGAATTGAATTTCCCAAACTGAAATCACATTCACTAAATTTCGTTAGTCCATCAAAAAGTTTCCAATCTGCCTTATCAATGTCTTTCCTCATTTTGATACCATTCACTCTAAGAAAATCGTACAAACATTTCAGAATCAAATTTTTTCTAATTACATTCTACCCATGTATAGCCAGCTTTAGTGTTTATGGGATGCCTCTTTAAAAGTCAACACTTCTTTCTATGATAGAGTGGGTAGTAGTCATTAACGCCTTGCTGACCACTGAATCGATTGTAGAATTGTCAACTCCTTCAACTGGATTATAGACCAAACCTTTTTTTTTGGAGAAGATTTAAAACAGCGGTCTCAAACGTGCGGCTCTTCAGCTGTTGTGAAACTACAAGTCCCATAATTTCTCTGCCTGTGGGAGTCTTGCTTGTAACTGTCAGCCTTGCAATGCCTCATGGGAATTTTAGTTCCAACAACAGCTGGAGGGCCACCAATTTGAGATCCCCGGTTTAAAACCTTGAGATTTGAAATCCCCCTCTCACATTTAGTCCCTGTGACACCTGGAGAGGGCTAGTCTCCCCAAAAGGGACATAGAGGTTCCATCTGTTCTCCACTAGGTCCATAACTAAACAAAAGCGTTGGCTGAAGGTGATGAAGTCAGCCAGAGAGGACGATGGGTAGATATACAGTATGCCCATCCTTGAAACCATCACTCTGAGACTTGGACCTACTGCAATACTTGGCCAGTCATGACAGAAGTGGATAAGCTGTATTTTGGTCCTTTCTACTTCCCGTAGATAAAGGAAGGATTGTCAGCTATTTGTAAAATGATTGTCCAGCAAGTTAAAAAATGTTATTAGCCAATTAGGAGGTAATGGACAGTATTAGCATGCAGATATTGAATCATCAGTTGCTGCTAGCGTACATGAGTCAGCAGGAATCAGCCAAAATTTGAGCCATCTATAGCCAGATTAAGTTATATAGGATAATTAGATTCAGTCTTACCCATATTTTATTAGCCTTAGAATCTGTAATTCTTATACAGTATGTCCATAAGTAACAGGATGAGTTGGCAACCTAGGACAGGCATAAATAATGCATGACACATATGCCATCTTAAAGGTTTTTTTTCTATAAGCCATTGCAAAAATGATGGTGTGCAGTATTATAACCCAACCAGACTTGTCAGTTTAGAGACATCAGAACAATGTATAGGGGTTTACTAATTGGTCACTATGACCACAGCACATTGCTTTGTCTTTATAGCTATAGTGCGCAGTGTAAAATTTTTAAAGGATCAATCCACATAAAACTGAAATATGTCTGTAATTTTAAGCCCGGCCATACACAGTTTGAATCTCGGCCGATTCAACAGGAACTGGCTGAGATTTGAACCCTTAGTGGGGAGGCTGAATGTACCAACAGCCAGCCTGAATGTATAACCAGCCTGCCGGATTCTCATGCGATTATTGCTAGCGGCTGATATAGCTGCTTGCAACAATCTCTGTCTTCTCCCTACGAGGATGGCTCCCCCTCCCGCCGGGAGAAGACAATGACTCGGCAGGAGGGATTCCCCTGTCAGCACTGTCTGTGTTGATGGGGGAATCTTGCAAATTACTTTCCTGCAACCTATGGTTGCAGGAAAGAATTTTGCAGCGTCTATGGGCTGCCTAAGTCGCCTCCAGCTTTTTATGGCTCTCCAGCAGACTGATGCAGAGAACTGTACCCAACTTTTTTAAGGCTCGGTTCACATACATCCAATTCGGATTGGATTTGCATAACGTGTACCACACCGGCTTTCAATTTCGCCGCTTTACATATATGCAGGCCGGTTGTGGTGAGGATTTAAAAAGGGTCCTGTGCATTTTTCAGTCCAGTTCAGGTGCGATTTAAGTGTCAAATTCCCACCTGAATTGCTGAATGGTAACCGCACCGGACTCTGCACCGAGATCGCCCCTGCATATTTGTGAACCCAGGAGTTTCAAGGCACATCTTCGCTCTCACCATTTGGATTTTACATTACGTTTATCACTTTCACTAGACAACTGGGATTCCAAGGTTTTAGGGTATAGATGGGACCAGCAGGAAAATATTGTTTTCTATAAGTCTTCAAAGGATAAGAGAAGCCATATAGGTGATTTTACCAAAGGAATCTATCCATTACAATTCCATTAAGAGATCAACATTGGATGGACTAACCCTTTAATAAACTGATTTCGGCTTGCTGCTGAAATAAGAATTCAGGTTGGTAGCTCTGGGGTATAGTATAGTTCTTTGCTTTACTGAATGCAACTATTTTTGGATGGCAATATTACTGAAAAATAGCTTTTCTGAGTTCGTACACAGAATGGACAAATGGCAGTGATGACAAGACTGTCAGAGATTGCAGCTTGTAGGTAATAATCAGCTGTGAGGAGCGATTGGAATCCTAGTCCAAGTATTTTCTCTGCCCATTCAATTCCCTTCCTGCCCTCAGGTGTCACAGACATCTGCAACAGTATACAGTATACAGGTCAGGACATGAGTCCCTTCAGTCTGACTGTCCATCTCACACTGACAAGTGTCACCATCCACGCCTGCTGAGTACACCTACACAGATCTCTATCTCACAGGCACATCTGGATATGAATATAGAAAATGAAGGTGTTCAGTTAATGAAATGAGGGTAGGGTGCAGACTAAAAAGCATAATTGCTACACTTCAAGCAGTTTTAAACCCAAAAGCAAACATGTCTATAATGCAGCTTACCCATTCTTAAATGTGATGGCTGAATTAGTTTCCTTTTTTAGTCTTTTTTTTCTTCTATTTTCATCTAGTGATCCAGCCAGTAAGTCTGTTGTTTCTCAACAGAAAAGCTCTCTTGCAGTTACAGGGATGAGACAGACCATTTAAAGTGTAAGTAACCCCCCCCTAAGTAACCAATGGGAGTGTTACATTTGCGGCACGTGTTTTATAGATGGGTTTACTTCCGCTTTAACACGCAGGGGTGCTTAAAATTACCATCTTCTATTTATTGATATAAAACCTTTAACTCGAAAGAAAAGAACGGTTTGCTGTAACTGATTTTAAAGTATTAGCTGAAGTTCAGCTTCAATGTGTTACTGTATTTGAATCTGCTATTACTTCTAACACTCCATACGGATGATTCCGTCTGCCCCCTGTGCTCATATATCCAGGGTGGTGGCACTCTAATATAGGAGGTGTGTTACTGGTCAGATCACCAGGTGAAAAAAATCCTAGAAAAAGAAAACGAATGCAGCAACCACATCTATGGATTGGTGAGCTGCAGTAAATGACATTTTTGGTTTTGGGTTTAATACTACTTTTAGTAAATACATGGAAACTGTGATTATCCAACATGCTGGGCTCATCATTCCACTTAATGTGTGTCTAATATGAGCTAGCTTTATATAAAAGCTGTCCTTTGTCAGCCTAGCAAAAGGCAACAGGTTTGCTTTTAACCCCCATCCACAGCAAAATATGGAGGATCGCGTGACAGCTGGGTTAGACCCCTGTAGCGCTCGGGCTGCGGCCACGTTATCGCTAAAGTGCCACTCATTTTAGCGGCGCTGTTTAAGCAGCACTTTTCGGCCGCCAGCGGGGTGCTTTTAACCACAAAGAAGGGGTTAAAAAGCGCCCGTGTTGCGGCGCTTTCGAAGCGCTGCCCATTCATTCTAATGGGCAGGGCATTTTGGGAGGGCTAAATACAGCGCTCTCAAAGATGCTGCTTGCAGGACTTTTCCTAACGCCCCGCAAGCGCACTGCCCCAGTGTAAAATGTCACACTAAAATGAATGGGAGGCGTTTTTCAGGTGCTTTACAGAACCGCCTCAGTGTGAAAGGGTTCTAAATTCACATGTTAGCCTAAGTAAGCCCCATGGGTGGGGCAAAACGCGTCGGACATGTAGCCAGGACGGAGATAGACTGAGGCTGCTACTATTTCCTTGATGCTTACCCTCATACATTGTAAGCAGTCTGGACGAACTTTTCACCCAGCCTGCACCCTGATTGGAATCCATCGGACATGGCTGTATAATCTGTAGCGGGGACCGGAAGCTTTCATTAGGTCCACATGAACGCGTTTTACATTAAGGCAGTCTGTTTGTTATGAATGGGCTGCCAACACACAGCAGATGAAACAATGTATCTGACCCTTCTTTGGCATTGTGGTGCTATGAATAGTAACACACTACATGTAAAGCAAATGCATTGCCACATGTTTTGGAAACGCACGTTAACACAACACACGTTTGAATTGTTTATTGTGTACCTGATTATGTCTAGCAGTATAAACTGTCTACAGTAAACTTGTGTTTTTTTCTTTATTGTGCGTCTCTGTGTCTATGACATGCTCAGCAAACCGACACAATCAGTGTAAAGCATCAGCTGTGAAACTCTTACCAGCGCGCTGTCTTGTTACAAAAGGCTGTCTGGAGGTGCAGGAAACAGCCACTGTGTTGTAGGATTCTCTGTGATCCCGAGGTTTGGTATGCCGGTGTGTGAGTGTAGATGTTTCCTGCAAACACTCAATGAAACCTTTGTGGTGAGCAAGATGAAGGCAGCTATTGCCAACCTGAAAATCCTAGTTTCTTGGCTGTCATGCTAATCTCCTGGCTTCACTATTGAGTCACTGACCAGGGACAAGGATGCTGATCGGGAGTTCTGATTCTCATCTGGCTGTGCTTGATGCCAACCTTGTTTGAGCTTATTGAAACCTGGCCACCAGACATGGCCACCATTGTATCCCTCATAGTTTTCCTTAAAGGCTAGGCTGCTTGGCAGAAACAGACAACCACATTGCCTGAGTTTTAGCTGGATAAAATGAATCTTAGAGCTGCTGGGAATATTACTCATTCGACAAGTATGGGTGCTAAAAATCACATGGAGGGTGATGGGTTAATACAACTGAAGCAGAGGGGTCAGTGATCCTGGGGCCACTGTTGACTGATAGCATAAATAAACTTTAGGACAGTGACTTTGTGGACAGTCATTAAACGTCTTTTTCTGATTGGCTGGTAGAACAGGAATAGTTTACTGCTGTCAAGTCTCTGTACACTTTCTGCACTAATGATGTGTACAGAGCAGGACTGTTATACAGCTTATCGCTGCATGACTTCTCAGAGCAGAGATATGGAAGACCTCACTCATGTCTGGCAGCCAAGCATATTGCACATTATTAACTTTTCTTGGCCTACAGTTGTTCTATGCCTTGTATATCTGCGTACGCAGGGAAGAGAACTATCTCTGCTGCTCTCAACAACTAAATTCTCAATTTTTTTTTTCTTCCAGTACGGCATAAGAAGGAATAACCTGTGGGCAACAAAGACCAAGAAAGTTGTTCCATCACCACATTGATTAATGAGGTCGTGTGTATGAAATCATTTTTTTTTCTGGCCAACACAACACTTTCACCTTTATTTTAAGCAGACTTTGCACTTTGGGCAAATGTGGGCCCCCTCCCATTTGCTAAATGCTACAGTGAGCTGCAAGAAGGTTACATAATATACTTACCTTTTCCCTAGCTTTCTCCTGTGGCACTTAGGCAAGAGTAAAGTTAACATCCTTTTGGTAGGATCCTGAAATTTTTGGATTTTAATATTTGAATTCTTTTACTTTTGGATTTTATTAATTTATATTTCTATAGCGCTTGTCCCCAGGGGACTCGGAAGCACTTTATTTGCTGTTGGGGCAGACAGTAAAGTAGCCATCTTGGGCACACTCAGTAGAATATCATACTAGGGCTAATTTTAGACAGAAGCCAATTAACCTATCAGTATGTCTCTGGAGTGTGGGTGGAAACCCATGCAAGCACAGGGAGAACTTGCAAACTCCATGCAGGCAATGTCCTGGTCATTACTCGAACTGGGGACCCCATGGCCTTAAGGCATAAATGCTTACCACCAAGCCACAAGTTAATGTGGACCCCCTCCATCTTGCTAAAATGCTGTGTTACGCCGCGTACACACTATCGGAATTTCTGTCAGAAAAAACTTGGATGATTTTTCCGACGGAATTCCGCTCAAGCTTGCCTTGCATACACACGTTCACACAAAAGTTCTCTGAACTTTCGACCGTCAAGAACGTGGTGACGTACTACACTACGACGAGCCGAGAAAATGAAGTTCAATGCTTCTGAGCATGCGTCAAATTGTTTCCGAGCATGCGTCATTTTTTGCGCGTCCGAATTGCATACAGACGAATACATTTTCGGATAGGAACGTTTCCCGACCGAAAAATAGAGAACATGCTCTCAATCTTTTGCTGGCTGTAATTCCGCCAGCAAAAGACTGATGGAGCATACCCACGGTTGCATTTTCCGACAAAAAGCTCTCATCAGAGTTTTGCTGGCGGCATTTCTGATCGTGTGTACGCGGCATAAAACTACAAAAAACTGTGGGGGAATAAGTTAGCTGATATACTTACATTTCTCCCAGTTCTGTACTGCAGGGTGTGACGTCACCCTCCTGGCGGCTAGATCTCTGGGAAGGCCAAGTGGCCCAGGTCTTGTAAGAATATTCTACAGCACAGCGCAGGATAATCTTCTCATGAGATCTTACCAAAATGATGTTGACCTTACTCTTGCCTAAGTGCCGCAAGTGAAAGCCAAGAGAAAGGTAAGTATATTATCTAACTTTTTTAGATTAAGGTAGCATTTTGCAAAGGGGAGGGGACCCACACTTAATATGCGGACCTTAATATTTTAGTGGAAGGTCTGCTTTAAATTTTACTGTTTTTTTTGTATCTCTCAGGAACTCCATCAAGATATCTCCACCAGCCTATCAGATAGATAGAATTTAATTGTAATTTGCATTGAAATGACAAAGTATTTATCTATCATAACCATTCCTGAGCTTCACCCAACTGTCACAGTACATACAAAGTCAAGTGATGGTGTCACACTATTTCAGGTGGGGTTCATAATGTAAAATAATAAATGATCTAACATAGTGGCTAGGAGAATGATGCCCTCATTGAGAGGGTAAAGGCATACACTACTGTGACAGAACTGCATCTTCTGAATCTCTGAGGGACATAAGATACCCGCAAATGAACTAACCTAAACTGAAATATTAGTTTTGGGTTTTGTTGGCATTCAGTGTGGCCTAGCATTTAGAAGTAATTGATAAAAGTAATATTGCATCTTTGTGGCAGGTACCATAAAGTGCTTGCCTTTACCTTCCCAGCATGCTCTGGAATCCTAAAAAGTCTATGCAAATATTAGTTTGTGTTTTACATATGGCTAGGAGATTCCAACCACCCTGCTGTGCCTCATGTAAGAGTGAGCCTAGTTATTGACCACCCAGCATTGCACTGGGAAGGAGGGAGGGGTGATTGCATATGTGTGCGCTATACCAAGAAGTACTACATTGTTATGTAGGAAATGGAGCTGAAGATGAAGGAATGGTGGAGTGTCTGCTGTAAAATGTCTAAGTACTTTAGAACTAAGAACTTTTTAAATCCCATCTCGAGGAAAATCATAATTACAGATTGATCAGGCAAGGTTTAGCTCCTTTGTTTTTTGTTTTTTGCTGTCTGTTTTCCTACTGGAGGAAATTTCCTCTACATCCTGTCAAGACAAGTAATGGGAATTTCCACACAAAGAAAAGCACATTTTAAGTAGAACGAACAAGAGTTAAAACATCAAAATGAATTGGAAATTCAGTAACATATGGTAATAACGTTTTGCTGCTTATTAGCCCAACGCATACATCTGAACGGCCCACGGACTTTTTTCAGGAGCTCAACAATAGCAGAGTTCCCTTTTCACCCTGTAAAGGTTTTCTTTAAGTTAATCAAACAAGCACACCATACCTTTACCCATACATTGCCTGTACTTGAAAGCAGGAACTACCTGTGTATGCTGACCTTTATGCATGGACCCGTTCAACTGGAAGGGAGCCCATATATAGATAGAAGCCCAGGACCCAAGAAAACATGTAGTGCCTTTTAAAGTGCAGGTACTTAATGCTTCCCTACTGGATCTCAGTGAGAGGAAGCAGGCGTCCAACTCCACTGATCCAGTAGTGTCAATGAGAAAAGCATAGGACGCCACTCTACCAACTTGATATTAGAGAGTGTGTGAATGGCCTCAGCCTGCGCTACTCCACCACCCACGCCTCCTGATGCATTTCGCCCTGCCCACTAGGGCTTAGTCATAGAGGTCCAGGGCCCAAGGTATAATACTCCACCTGTGAAATAGGGCATCAAGCATACTGAGCTTCATACTCATTACTGATCATAAAGTCTTGAAGCCCAAAACAGCCAGGCAGCTAGCATGGAGAGCCTCCTATACTTGTTTGTTTTTTCAGGAGTTATTGCACCAACTTGTATAGCTCCAGAACATTGCGGAATAGCATAGTATTTCCAGCAACCACAAAAAGTACCATTCTATCCCTCGGGCTGGCTGTATATAATTGTTCTGTATGGCTTCCAAAGACTTTTCAGTACAATGCCTATTGTAAAAGAGGGAGGATGAGTAGCAGATGCATCACTCCATTGTTCTGTCCTCCCCTTTGCTGATGTACAGACAGGTAAGGGCATCATTAGCTTTAAAATGCAGCAGATTAAGTTATTAAAGCTTTACTAAGATATGCGGAGGACAAGCCTGTTTTCTTCTCTGTAATGATGGAGCTGGGAGTTGGGACGCAGCCCTTAAAGTTTTATGGCAGTGATGCTGCTGCATCGTGGCTTTGTTTCCTTAACCCCTTTCTGACTTGACCAGATGACGAGCTACTACATAGGTGAAATCTCTCCGCAAGGAAAATTAATTTGGAAACGCAGTGTACTAATGAGATTACTAATGTGTTTCTGCTGAGTTTCCGAGTCTGGATTAATGTTACCACACAATGCTAAAATTACTATGGGTGCGGACATTTTTAACAGCTCTTTGCTTGCCAAGAGCTTATGGTTTTTATTCTATTATTATCTATATTATTATAGGTTTTTATATAACGCCGATGCAGCACTTTACACTATACATTCACATCAGTCCCTACCACCAAGGAACTTACAGTCTAAGGTCCCTATCTCGTATACACACACGCACACTTACTAGGGCCAATTCAGGCAGGGGCCAGATAACCTACCAGCATGTCTTTGGAGGAAGCTGGAGTGCGGAAGGAAACCCAGGCAAGCACAAGAAGAACATGCAAACTCTATGCAGACAGTGTGGGACTTGCTGGGATTCAGACCGAGGACACCAGTGCTGCAAGGCAGTAGTCAGCAGTTTCAAAAACTACACTGCAGTTTTTTTAGGAACTTATAGCTTTACCTTTAAAGCTGAACTCTGGTCGAACACTGTCTTTGATATGTGTATTGTAAAGATAAGCTCACACTCATAAAATGTGTCACATGTCTAGGCTGCAGGGCTATGTACACCTATGTACACCTCTGAATCCCCCCCCATACATTGCAGTCAGTGCCAGATAGTCTGCATGTGCTGACCAGTGATCATAATGTTTCATTTATACTCAAACTTCTTCGTTCAGAAAATGCCTTGCATTTTTTCAATGATGCAGGACGCACTGTGATTAGAGAAGGGGCAGATAAATGTCACAATCTTCCCTCCTCAAACCACAGATCCTGGCCCTAGAGCAGTGGTCTTCAAGCTGCAGCCCCATGGCCGGCTGCGACCCTTTGCTTGCGTTTATCTGCCCCTTGGGGCATTAGTCCCTTCTCCAACAGCAGCAGTAGCTCTGACACCAACAATCGGGCACTATTCTTCCCACTGATACCAACCTTGAGGCACTATTCCTTCCATTGACATCAATGATGGGGCACTATTCCTTGCACTGACACCAGTGATGAGGCACTATATCTCCCACTGATAACAATGATGGGGCAATATTCCTTGCATTAAGACCAATGATGAGGAACTATTTTTCCCACTGACACCAATGATGAGGCACTATTCCTCCCACTGACACCAATGATGAGGCACTATTCCTCCCACTAACGCCAGTGATGAGGCACTATATCTCCCACTGATAACAATGATGGAGCACTATTACTTTCCCTAATACCAATGATGGGGCATTATTAACTCCCACTGATGCCAGGACATTTTCTTCTCCCACTGGCCACAATCTGGTCTTCATAAAGTTTGAAGGACAGTAAACTGGTCCTTTGTTAATAAAGTTTGGAGACCTTTGCCCTAGACTAGAGGAACCTCACTGGCAACAGAATCTCTAAGAAAGCACAGAGAATACAAAATTACTCCTACAGTGTGCCCCTATTGCTGGAAAGACCGGAGAGCTGTCCCTCTTTTGGGGCTCCTTCATTGGTAAGCAAGATTCTGCAATGTTTTAGCCAGGGATGGAGCGACACCATAAGAGCAGATGAATGAGTTCTGTAGCAATCCTGTTGCTGGCATGTTGCTGCTTACAAGAGGAGTGTGACATAGTCTTTATAGATTGTAGACCAAGGAATTTGTTCTATACAGTACATAGAGTGGCGGTGTGTTCTTTGGAAATCTCTAGTCAGCATGAGGTGAAGGGGATTCTGGGTAACCACTTACACATGTATAGCAATGTTTGCTTCATATTTTATTTGCAGAGGAGAGACATTTGGCAGAGGCTGTCCTATGCATGAAGTCACCATAGAAAGTACAACAGGGAAGCTTACAGGAACAGTGCCAGAATAAACTGCAGGGTGTGAGGAAGCACTTAATGAAAAGCAATGAGGTCACAGCAAAGCTTCCCCAAGCAGAGATATTCATTTCTAGGCCTCAGCTGTGCAAAGTGGTGACACGTCAGGGGTTAGGTAAACTCATTCTTTGCAGCTGCTAGGGAACTACAAATCCTAGCATGGCCTTCAAGGCCCATTTTCCACCTAGACAAGTTGTAGGCTTCTACAGCACAATGAGACAAAATATTTGCTTCCAAAACAACTGCAAAGCTCTCACATACACCTATGTGCATTGTTTCATGATGCCTCAAAGTCCATTGTGGCTGAATCCCGCTGTCGGCTGTCATCACAGAGCCGGTCCAGATCGTGACCATATGGTCGGGACCTGCCCACATTCCTGGACCGGCACCCGGCTCAGCCTCTCGGCGAGTCGCTGAGGCTGAGCCGCCCGCTCCCACCCCCTCCACAGCTCAGCGCTCCAGTGAGCATGGGGGGGGGGCAGAGCAGAGATCCACTGACTGTCACCAGCTCTCTGCCCAGTCTTAGAGCCGGCGGGGGGATTCCCCTCACATGCTCTTTCTCTCCTCTGATGCAGTAGTTATGATGCTCGATGTTTGAGAGCTCACTCCTGTAATGGAGGAGGTGAGCAGTAACGACTAGGCCTCACTTAGTAATAGCGTCCTGGGAGTGTTCCAGTCAGGCTTCAGTTGGTGTGTAAGTGGCCTACACCTAAAGCAAGGACATTATTCAGCTTCAGTCAGAGTTGCAGAGTTCGTTTTTATCTACAGATGCCCTTAAAGTATCTACATAGGCAGTTTTGTGGTAAAGATGAATTAACTCTTTAAATCCATAGTAAACTCTTTTAGGCAGCTTTTTCCTATTGGTAAAATTATAAAAAAAGGCTTACCTGTAGTTAAAATGAATAACTGCTTAAAGTGCACCGTTTAGGAGATATTCACTACTTCTGCAGCCGGTGATGTCACCGGCGCATGCGCACTGCACTATGAGGGGACAACATGCCACCCATTCAGTGCACTGTGCCTCGGCACATGTGCATGTGCAAGAGTGAAAACATCACAGCTCGGCCATTAAAACGACCAGAGCCCACGAACCTGGAAGGTAGACAGGGTGAAGATGGAAGCCCTATCAGCGGTGACATTGCTCCACTGGCTTCTTTTTAAGGTAGGTCTTTCATAATGTGCTAGCATGCGATGCATAGCTTGCAGGAGGCCCAGAAAGCTTTTTGTTTACTACTGCTTTAAAGTGATTGTAAAGGCTAAGGAAAAAAAAATAATACCGAAATAACAAATTTGTTATACTTACCTGCTCTGTGACTGCAGGATGTGGTGCAGAAAAGTCCTTCAAAATCAACTGAGCCAGGTGGGAACTCAACTAAATCGTGACTGCGTCCTATCAGAGGCAGTTGCCCTTTGGCAGCGCCAGTGTATTAAAGAGGTTGTAAACCCCTGAAAAAAAAACAAAAAAAAAAAACCCTGCAAGACGAAGGCATAATGCATCGCATACTAGCCCATTATGAAATACTTACCTTACAACGATGCCCTGCGGTGCCGCCCGCACGGCCAACACCTTTCACCGAGTTACTTCCAAGTTCGCGGGCTCCATCGCTATGATTGGCCGGAGCCACGATGACGTCACTCCCGTGCATGCGCGGGTGCCGCCAGTCCTGGCACGGGTACTGAAGAAACGGCACCAGCGGCCCGCTTCTTCAGTGCGCATGCGCCGATGATATTGGCAGCAGCACATATAGTGAATATCTCCTAAACAGGTTTAGGAGATATTTACAGTACCTACAGGTAAGCCTTACTATAGGCTTACCTGTAGGTACAAGTGGTGTAACAGAGTTTACAACCACTTTAAGGCGAACGCGGATGTTCATAGATTGTCATTTTTAATATTTCAGAGCAACGAATCAGACAATTGGCCCATATCGAGGAACTCTCCTCTGTCTTCAATGGTCGCGTATTTTCTTTTTCTCCAGACGATGCAGTTATTCGAGGAATGTTTTAAAATGGTTTTTAATGCCCAAAAAAAGGGACTTTTATAACACGACCCCTCTTGTCACGCATTTTGGAAGTCTAGTCTTTTGCGAAGCATACTGGGAAATTCAGTTTAGCAGAACCCACACAGCTATAACTTATATGTGGCGTGTTTATTCATTATTGTTTGCACATGTTTGCTTATATAATGAGAGGGAGATTAGAACCTCCACGTTTGTTTTTAACTGCACAATACCAACAAATAAAGGGGGCTCCTCTCCCCCCCCCCCCACCTCCCCATTCTGGGCATTACTTCACAGGCCGCCTGCCCCACCCAGCCCTTAGTAACGGACACTCCCCGCGGTTCAGCCGCAGAGTGGGATGAAGCTTGGCAGGCTGTATCCTTATACCCACCCCTCTCCAAAATAAACACGGGGGTCTCCAGAGACGCAAACGCTCCAACTCCTGACCCGAGTGATGCTATTGGCTGCTGCAAGCTTTCAGGGCCTGACGCTGCTGCTTACGACTTGTGACCCTTAAAATGACTTTTCCTCTGCGCTGCTCTCAAAGGATTCGGGAGGAGGGGAACCTGTTGTATTTCAGCCCTTCATTTGTAAAATTAGATGTGAACCCTAACTTGATGACAAATGATGATTTTCAGTTTGTTAAAGAACTGTGTGTAATACCAACTACTGGTTTTAATTAAATATTGTTTGCATCCTTTCTCATTATTTGTTACATCATCGTGCTGCTGATCTCCTCTAACCTCTTTGCAGCCATTATTTCTCTATAAGCCTGTGCTCCAGCAGAGATTGCATGTTCTTGGTCAGGTTGGGTTTCCTGATGGTGACAGAGGTGGACCATGCCTGCCCAGTAATCTCAGCACATGGACTGCATGAGAGAAAATGAATTGATTTCCCCAGCTATACTATGCGTGGATGGAGGAATCGCAACTGACAGCTATTGTATGCAGACAGCTTCAGCACTATGGCTGTCTGAATACCCAAACAGCGATAACATCTGATAGGTTGTAGTCACTGTTCTGCTGACATTTTTCTGTTTGGCTCAGGCGATTTTTAAGCTGACCTTTGGCAAGTCTATGGGGGAGATTTACTAAAACTGGAAAACAGGTTTTATTGTCAAAGCTTTAACTACTTGCCTACTGGGCACTTTTACCCCCTTCCTGCCCATGCCAATTTTCAGATTTCAGCGCTGTTGCACTTTGAAGGAGAATTGCGCGGTCATGTAACACTGTGCCGAAACAACGTTTTTATCATTTTTTTTTAGACAGATAGAGCTTTCTTTTGGTGGTATTTAGTCACCACTGAGTTTTTATTTTTTGCTAAACAAACCAAAGTTTTTCTTAGTTTCTGTTATAAAATTTTCTAAATAAGTATTTTTTTCTCCTTCACTGATGGCTGATGAGGCTGCACTGATAGGCACTGATAGACTGCACTGATGGGCACTGATAGGTTGCACTGATGGGCATTGATAGGCTGCACTTATGGGCTACACTGATATGTGGCACCGATGGGCAGTGATAGGCAGAACTGATGGGCAGCAATAAGTAGCACTGACAGGCAGCACTGATGGGCACTGATTGGCAGCACTGATGGGCACAGATTGGCAGCACTTGTGGGCACTGTTGGGGCTGTACTGATCATCACGGCACTGATGATCAGGGCACTGATTATCAGTGTAGATGTCCCCTGTGTGGATGTTCTAGTTATCTGCTCTCCTCATGCGCTGTCAGCATGAGGAGAGGACTGCCGATAACCAGCAAATACTGTTTACACTGTGATCAGCTGTGATTGGCTCTTTACCCTGACCTGTGATCAGCTATGTCTGAAGGACACAGCAATCACAGATCCCTGCCGATGTGCGCCGCAAGGGGAACGTGGAAAGTGCGATCACGGGAGGACTTCAACGGACGCCCTCCTGGCAATGTGAGCCAGTCAGAGAACATGATTGGTTCGGATCGGTTGCTGTATTTTCCGTGCCCTAGTTTCTGAGGCTGTGAGCATATGTGATGACACAGACCTAGTCTAGACAAGAAATAATTATGTCACGGTTTCTGTCACTGTGTAGTTCTGATTCCTGTGACTATCACTCTATTTTTGGCTCTGCCAAAGACTCTGAGTAATCTTGGGTGTTGCCAGCCTGGACTTCAAGATGTTTATGTTTGTGCATTGCACCCCAATATCCACTTCTGCTGCTGCCAGAGCTTAGCGTGAAGTGGTAGCTTCACCCCAAGCTGATGTTCTCCACCATGTGATTTGGCTTTCTTCCACAGCTGATCAACATACTAGTAGCATTATTAACTGAAGTATGATCTGGAGGGTATCTAGTGGTAACCTGGATATAATGAATTACCGTAAAAAAAGGATAGCGGTGGGAAATTGGCAAAGGGCAATGTTTGGCTGAGGACCCTGTGTAACAGAAATGGTGGATTTGGGTGAAAACTAGGAGAAGATATTAGTACTGCCATTCTCAACCAGGATTCAGTGGAACCCTAGGGGTCCTCCAGAATTTGTTGGGGGGTGCTTCCTTGAGCTGTGGCTGATTGACCTCCTATTTGAAGGTGCCTGTATATTTCTATGGCCAGTACTACAAGACTGATCCAGCGGCGTGACAGCAATGGTCCTTTTAGCTGTCTGTAATGATGCCATTCTGACCACCACTATAAAGGGGGTGGGGATCTTTTTACTGACCACCAGTGTATGGGGCATTTTTCCCACTGATCCCCAATGAATTGGTTTTAGCAGCCTTCACTAAGACCAGAAAACTATTTTAAGCGTTCTTTTGGCGTAAAAAAGATGAAGAAAGTCTGCATTAGTGTATAGACTAGTGATACAAGCATGGAGGGTAATAATATGGAAGCTGCCATTGCTGACTTATTATTTAAGGCACATGTGTCAAAAACAAGGCCCGCGGGCCGAACCTGGCCCACCAGGCCATTTCATATGGCCCTTGTCCCTCTCCTGCAACTGCTGCCCCCACCTTGCCTCAGCAGTTGGCAGCAGAGAGGAGGAGAGAACTCCTCCTACAGACCCTGTGCTTTCTGTGCAGCCGTAGCACCCACAGCAGGAGTCTATGCCTCCCCTGGTTTCAGCATTCAGCAGACTCTGGCAGCTGACTCCTCCAGACCCTGCACGTTCTGCTTTCCAGCTCCGCCCTCCCAGCTTCGTCCCAACAGTGGCACAAGATAAGAGGGGTGCACTGTGATGTATAGGGAGGGTGAGGGACTCATGACATCCGATGTAAAGAGGGGTGGGGTGCCCTGGACATGTAGTCTTACAGATACAACTGGCCCTTTGAGGGCAACCATAATGCTGATGTGGCCCACGAATGAAATTGAGTTTGACGCCCCTGTTTTAAGGAGTAGGTTCCAAGTCTGTCCTGGCTTTACTACAATGGGGTTGATTTAGTAAAGGCAAACAGACTGTGCACTTTGCAAGTGCAATTGCTCCAGAGTTTTGTAAATGAGGTGAAGCTTCTCTTTACAAGGAATACCCAATCACATGTAAGGGGAAAGTTAAAAAAAAAAAAAAAAAAACAGCATTTGTGCTTGCACGTGATTGGCTGATGGAAGTCAACAGAGCTTCTGCTTATTTACTAAGCTCTGGGGCAACTGCATTTGCGGAGTTCAGTCTATTTGCCTTTAGTAGATCAACCACAATGAGCCCAGTGATACTCTGTGCTTCAAGACGGTATATTTTTTCCTCTGTTTTCATTACTTTTCTCCCAAGACTTAAAAGCCAGGCCACTCATTCTGTGCCCATTGTTTATGAAAGTGCTAAGTACATTTCACTTTATGGGGAAGAATAATAAATTCTGATTGGCTGCTGTTGCGTATTGCACTTTCCTCCTATAATTAACTGGAATTGTTTGTCCTGGGGCTATGAAGACCACACTAAAGTTTGCGAACAAAGCCAACTCTCCAGAGAAGCAGAAAAAGGGTTAAAGAAATCCAATATGATCCCCGCGTCCAGATGTGCAGTATGTATTAATAGAAAACAGCGGTACTGAGCACCGCCAGCCCTGCACACTCACTCTTTATGCACGAGCTTTGTACGGCGTCCAGGCTGCCTCCTCTGCACAGCCGGCTTGCGCTGTGTGTGGGACGCACACAGAGGATCTCTGTGCAATGTGTGTGCAGCCTCATCACACCACAATTGTCACTTTCTGGAAGTGGTGCCCGGGGAATGCAGCGTGACCCTGCCCGCTCATTTGGATGGGTAGGAGTGCGGCCACCCATAGAGTGGACTGGGTGCTTGTGGATGGAGGGAAAAACGATTGCATGTCTGTGGGAGCTCTGTGAATACTGCAGGCACCTTCTGACCAACCAATCGGTTGTCCACCATGGATTTTCCAGGATGATTATCAGTTTCCCTGTGATAAGGGTGATCCCCGGGGTCTCTGCGTATAAACACGCGCGCTGTCCAGCGTGATCATGTATTTTATGTCATAGTTTCCTTGTGACTTCTATTTAAAACCAGTATTTATTTTAAAATAATCTACTAAAATCTGTCTGATGGCTATTAATCCCTGCATCTTTTATCCCCTAATTAATAGGTCAAACTGGAAATTTTAAATAATTAGTTATATTATTACAACAGCTCCAGCAATGCACATTTTCCCACATTTTATCCTTTTAGAGCGGAATTAAAGTCATTTAAAGTGGATCTTCACTGCATTTGAGCACCACAAACCAAAAACACAATTTAATTTATTTTTAATATTCAAAGCAAACTCCCTCATCTATCCATGTCTCCATGCTTTATTTTGTTAAGAAATCATTTTGAAAACCCCCTAGCATTTCTGGCAGTGGCCATAATGAATAAGGGCAAATGATTCATGTAGCATGTACTTCCTGGAATCATTCGGCCCTTAATTCAAGCATGCATACAGGAGAGTGTGCTTAGGTGAGAAAACCCCTCTTCCTCTCCTCCCCTCCTGAAGACTCCTGGGATGTATGACATCATTTTCCTAGGCAGGAAACCAGGAAGTAACTGCAGAAATGTAGAGAAAAAAGTTTAAAACAAGAATTTTGATGTACTTTCCTATCTATTTGCTAATGCTAGCAGCATGAGGATTAAAAATAATCAATGTTGATTGAGAGAGTGAAGTTCCACTTTAGAAATAAAACATGGACAAGCAGTTTTTTTTTAAGCGGAGCTCCAAAAGGGGAATCTCCACTTGTTTGCTTCTTCCACCCCCTCTGCTGCCACATTTGGTACCTTTTTTTTGGGGGGGGGGGAAGCGGGTACCCGTCCCCATTTCCCCACTTCCTGCAGACTTCGCCGTGGCGAGATCCCCCCAGAAGTTCGGCCCCCCTCCTCCTTCCACCGCCGCCGGGCCATTCAGAAAGCGCAGCTTGCTTCGCACATGCGCAGTAGGCAGCCGGCTGTGGAGTTGCAAGGCTTCACTGAAGGGTTTCCCTTACAAGCAATAACGGCGGCAGCACCCGAGAGCCAATTGAAAAATTGGCTGGGGTGCCGACATTGCGGGATCCCTGGACAGGTAAGTGTCCTAATATTAAAAGTCAGCAGCTACAGTATTTGTATTATAACATTTTTTTTGGGGGGAGCTGGAGCTCCGCTTTAATGACTGTGTATGTCTCTTCTGTCATAAATGCTTCTCCCTGCCTGTCAGTGTTGATTTTTCATGTGCATGCGCAGCTGAGCGCAAAGTAGCTTCAGAGCACACACGCAGGAGTTATGTAATACCAGCTCAGCCAATCAATAGGGCAAAGACTCCGAACCTGAGAAAAGATGGAAGCACGAGTGATGGAGGGGAGCCCAATATCGCAGTTCTGGAGGGGATTACTTTGCTAGGTAAGTTTACCATAATGTGGGAATACGTTTTGCATGCTAGCACATTATGGCAAAAAGTTCCTAGGGGCCCCAAATTTTTTGTTGTTTGTTTTACTTTGGCTTTAGACCCTGCAAGTACAAAAAATAAACAGATGACCTGTGCGACATGCACTCCACTCCTAATTCTTGCTGTAGGTTGAGAGGTGTCAGCCCTTCTATTTGCCTTTCGCTAAACTGCTCAGACCTATACATTTATAGATCTATACAATATCAAGGCTAAGCATTCTGTAGTCCAAGATAAGAACTGGGAGGGCTGTTTGAGATAACTAGACAGCTCTGAATTTCTGAAAAGTTTTTTTTTTTTTTTACTTATCAAACAGATATAATAAAACACGTTCGATGGTGTAAGCAAATAATAGAGTTTCATTGTTAGGGTATACATACACTTCAAGTCAAAGGTAGATAACCAGAGCCTTGCCGGGTGCTGTGGAACTATAAGGACCAGCATGTCCCAATCTTGTCAGATTTGCAAAATACTTTGACTTTTTATGATAACTAGATTATCTAAGAGGAACCATTAGGAGAAAAAACTCCATTTGTTGTTGCCACCGCCCCAGATATAGTATATATAGAAAAGTAAGTACCCCCCGGTACAAAGGGACTTTCATAAAAACAATGTAGTGGTCAGAGATAACAACCATGCACAAAGTGATACATAATATCCATATATATTATATAAGCAGAAAGCTCCCTGAAGAAGGGATTTATCTTGAATCTCCCGAAACGCGTCGGGCTATAGGAGAAGTGATTTCTGCTTATATATTGTATATGTATATTATGTATCACTTTGTGCATGGTTGTTATCTCTGACCACTACATTGTTTTTATGAAATACATTTTTTAATTTTTTTTGAAAATATTGTCTCTTCAGAAAGTCCCTTTCTGAAGAAAAGTTCCTTTGTACCGGGGGTACTTACTTTTCTATATATTTTTTGATAACTAGGGTAAAAGTGTTGCTGCTGCATGTAACAGGAAATCAAATTACCTATTTTACTAGAAAGAGAAAACCTGACTAGTTGCTACCAGGCAGTTGCTGCTGGGAGAGAAGACCTTTGTTCTTGGTGTCTAATCATTGCTTGTAGTGATTTGTCAGTCTGTAGAACACTAATGAATATAAAGAAGTGATCAGAGTGTGCATTGGAAAAAACATTTACCAGTATGATGGAAATTCTATACCATCGCAGAATACAAGACCCTAAAACAAAAAAAAAAAAAAAGAAAAACAGCCTGCAATCACCCAGCCATGTATTGCCAGCTAAACCAATTATACTTCATGCTACTTGTGTAGCTTACTCCATAGGGAACAATGTGTAACATTTTCTACATTTAGCAATTAATCATAAATGATTTTAGTTGCCGAATTGAGGTGCTAAAAATCTCCAGTGTAGCTTTAGCCTATTTAGGTGACTAAATCTCTTAGTAGTGAGATATTAAAATCACACGAGTAGCCCAAGGCTGATGTCAGGAGGGCGATTCAGCTGCTAGCGACAAATCGCCATTAGCAGAATCGCTAAGAGGCTGTCTGTCTACCCCTATTGAGTCGCTTCCTCATTAGCTGAAGCCGCAAGATCTCACTCCTATCACTAGCAATTGAGATTCACCAGCAAGGAAGCAATTCCA
This sequence comes from Aquarana catesbeiana, assembly GCF_042186555.1. Taxonomy (NCBI): domain Eukaryota; kingdom Metazoa; phylum Chordata; class Amphibia; order Anura; family Ranidae; genus Aquarana; species Aquarana catesbeiana. The sequence continues at coordinate 104,660,572 of NC_133329.1, read as the reverse complement.
TAGGGACAGGTGAGCTGACTGTTAGCGATTCTGCTGCTGGCGATTTGTGACTAGTGGCAGAATTGCCCATCTGACAGCAGCCCTGGGATTACACACAAGTTCTGCTTGAGTCCCCTGTAATATAGTTTTATTACCTGTTGATCCTGCCAGGAGATCTGCTATTTCTCAACCTTCTTTAGTAGAGTGACATTGCTTTCCAGTCTACAATGAATCTGAAGAAAGGTTGTCACCCTGTGGATTGGTTTAATCTTAGGCTAGCCATACACAGCTTCGATTTTGTCAGGTTCAGCAAGAATCGACCAGAACTCGAGTCTTGGGTGGCTTGGTCGGCGTCACCCAGCTCAGCAAAAGTCAATTCAAAAATCGGCTTGGCCTGGTGGAAAATTGTCGGATGAACAGTGACTGCATCCTATCAGATACGGTCACTTTTTGGGGTATTTAGGCAGCCATGGGTTTCGTGGCGGTCTGAATTCAATAGCCAACAGTAGAGATTCCTCCATCCCTGCCGTTTACCCTGGATGGAGGAATCGAGTGGCTAAATGAGATAAATCTGCACATGTGTGGCTACCATTAATGGGCATGTAGTTTTAGATGAATTTAAGGTAAGTGACAAACAAACTAATAATTAGTTCTAGCAAGTGTTTTTGTAAAAAAAAAAAGTTACTGTGAATAAAACTGTGAATAAAAAGTGACTTCTCACATTAAGAATTATGCCAAACATAATTGGATCAAATCTCGGGCAGTTCAGCAGGGATTGGCTGAGATTTAATCCATCTATGGGCAGGTTGGTTGCACCCCAGTCGATCTATCTATTGACTTGGGTGCAACCAGCCTGTCACATTTTTTACATGCAATTTACTGCCGGCTGCTAGCAGTAATCATTGTATTCTGCCGGCTGCTAGCAGTAATCATTGTATTCTGCTGGCTGCTAGCAGTAATCATTGTATTCTTCCGGCTGCTAGCAGTAATCATTGTATTCTGCCGGCTGCTAGCAGTAATCATTGTATTCTGCCGGCTGCTAGCAGTAATCATTGTATTCTGCCGGCTGCTAGCAGTAATCATTGTATTCTGCCGGCTGCTAGCAGTAATCATTGTATTCTGCCAGGCAGGAAGGCTCCCCGCTGGCAGAATAGCACAGTGGGAGATATTCCCCATCAACAAGTACTGTGTTGATGGAGGAATCAAGCAATTTTCTTCTGTGGTGGAAAGAAAGAACTTTAAATCATCTATGGCTTGCCTAACTCTTGACTGCCTAAGATTTCTTATCAAAGCAGCGCAACTCCGGGAATGCAAGGCATCAGAAACAATGTCATTTTTTGGAGGATGCTGGAGAGTTGAATTGCTCATTATCTTCTTTCTTTTAGGGAAGTGGGGGGCAAACTCTGGCCCTCCAGCTGTTGTGGAACTACAAGTCCCATCATGCCTCTGCTTGTGGGAGTCATGCTTGTAATTGTCAGAATCTTGCAATGCCTCATGGGACTTGTAGTTCCACAACAGCTGGAGGGCTGATGTCCTCCCTCTCCCTGTAAGGGACCCCGGCTGTGACTCTGCCCAAATGTTAATCATCTTCTGTCTTTTAGGGACTCCCGCTGTGACAGCCCAAATGCCTTTTAACAATTCCTTTGCAAGTCTCACTTTTTCCATCGCAGGTTTTTTTAAATTTCCTTTATGGAGAATGCAGCATCGGGAGTGAGACTGCAAGATAGTGGAACAGAGCTAGAAAACTATAGCTGGGAACTAACTTTATCATCTGCCAAAATCCAAAGTATAGGTGTTGTATTGACTGACCGACCGTTATTTAGTTTGTATACCCGACAGTGATTTTGTACTAGCGAACTGTCCTTGCAAAGCATTATGGGATGCACATATCATTAGAACCCTTCATTATTTGTTTATTTACCACCACATTGTAAAGTCTGCATCCTAGAATAAACACACACATTAAGTGGTGTACACTGTCCTGAAGCTGTATAGCCGGAAGTATATAGTAGTGTGCTGTCCTGAAGCTCTATAGCCGTAAGTATTGGTGGAGAGACATACACATAACAATTTCCCCCATATCACTGTACTGGTGACCTATGAAACATTCCTTACCCGCCACTTTGTAGCTGTCAGCACTTTGTATATAAACTACAACAGAACGTCTTCTACCAGTGCAGTAGACATGAGGATCTCCTAATATAAAGGGTGTTAGGTTCTCCCTGTGCCTGCGTGGGTATCCTCCGGGTACTCCAGTTTCCTTCCACAATCCAAAGACATGCTGGTAGGTTAATTGGATCCTGTCTAAATTGTCCCTAGTTAGTATATGTATGAATGTGTGTTAGGGACCTTAGATTGTAAGCTCCTTGAGGGTAGGGACTGATGTGATTGTACAATGTATATGTAAAGCACTGTGTAAATTGACGGCGCTATATAAGTACCTGAAATAAATATGAATAAATAAAATAATTTTAGGTGACTTGGTTCTTCTAGGTTCTCACCTAAGCAATAGATGGCAACATTATTAAATAACTTCCAGGGTCACTTTGCCATGTTTTTCATGTTGCCAGATGAACACATCATACTAAAGATCCCATTTACAATATATTTATTCCAGTTTCTACATTTTAACACTGATCTCTAATAGATTTAAGCTTATATACTATATACAATATGTTTATTTAACTTATGTGTGCATATACATTTTATTTTATTTTTTTATGCCTGCTCTTTAATCTTTTTTAAATTACTATAAATTGGAATAATATATATTTAAATTGGCATGTTCAATTTCCATCAGTTAAGCTTATTCTTTAATAGATATAAAGTATTATAGATGGTATTGTACTATACTATGTTATGTTATTTTGTATACAAGTTTATTTATAATAGTTTAAACCTAAATTACTATATATATTATACTATATTTTGTTAATTGTTTTTATAATAGATCTATATCTAAAGTACCCTAGATTGTATTATATGTTTTGGTAAATGGTATATTTATTATACTTTTTAAGACTGCTCTTTAATAGATATAAACTTTTATAGAAGTATAGATCTCATTATACTTTGTAGATCATGTGGGTGTGTTAGCATATTTTTTCTACCCTATACATATAGATATAGACTTCAAGTACTATAGAACTCCTACTTTGTTTATTAAGTATAATAATACCTAATATTGTATATGTATGCTTCTTTATTCTTTCAACCCTACATATATACAGTAGATATAAACCTAAAGAACTCTAGATCTTAAAAAAGAGTATTAACGGACAAATTTTAAAGTGGTTTTATGAAATGATTATAGAATCAGATTTAATTACCAGAGACAGCCTTGTTCAATAATCAGTTTTCAATCTAATGTGCAAAAAGCAACCAATCAGAATACATCATTGAAGTCTGACTCCAACAGACTGAATGCGGATTGGTTGCTATAGGTTACTGCAGGATTATCGTTAAGAATACGTTTTTTTTTTTAACGAACAAAGCTGAAGATGTTCCAAGGACAGAACTTCTAATTTTAATTTGCACTTTTTGTTAGGATCGGTGTCTTCCCATCCCTATCTTTCCCTGGGTTAGTTAGGAATATCAGTGTATACAATGCAGCATCTTCTAAAACAATTGTTGACTCCTGGTCTAATGGAGAATGTGGTGGTCTGTGGACCACCAAGGATGTTCTGTTTTTGATTTGCTGAGTTAGACCAACTTGGCATCAAAATGTCCCTAGAAATGCTTTTTGGCGTCTAGACATCTGTAGCATTACCGAGCGTTCACTGAAGATTATAGAGATATTAACTCATTTGAAAGAAAAAGAATTCAGTTGGTGCAAGCCCAGGCTGAGCAGATACCAAGGATGCCAATTGTCATATAAGACCAGTAAACGATAAGGTAGAAGAAGGCAGACTTACAATTCCGTCTGGATCTGTGTGAGATTCTTAGTAGCCAAATGACATCCAGATGAGTGAAGTCTTGGGATTTGCAGAGGTGAACGTTCCTCCTCCGCACCTCACACCTCCTTTCTGTTCTGCAGAACTTTTTCTGAGCAGCTTTTGTCCTTTCGGACTGTTCTGAATTCTTTTCATCAAACTTTTCTGTCTTAACTTTTTTTTTTTTTCCTCCTCCAGCCCCTCCTTGCCGTGTCCTGCTCTTTGCTAGTCTCCTTCCCTGGCTCAGCTTTTCTGGCTGGGGAAGTGATAGTTTAGCTATTCCTATGCTCTGTGCCTGGGGCAGTGAAGGCGTCACCAGTACAGAGGCAGGACTAAGCTTCCCTCCAGTGTTTCCTAACCAGCTATTGGCCTGATCTAACCCCCCTGTGTCCTACACCTCTCCTCCCACCTACACCTTTTTTCGGTGACCCTGTACCTTCAGCTGGTCCAGAGATGCTGCAACTGCAAATCTCCCATCTGTAACCTTTTTCCTAACTCGTAGTTTGCACAGAGGGACCTGCACGCGCCAGACAGCAGGGAGAGATAGGAATATTGATTATTCTTATCTGCTAAAACTATCACACAGTGAACTTTTAACTCAAACTGCCTAAAAAGATTAGTCATTTGGGTTGTTCATCCAGCAATCCTTGTAATTTAAAGCCTAGTACACACGATGAGAAAATAAAAGGAAAAATACCACTTTTTAAGCGATCGTATGATAATCTGATCATTAGTACTCAGCTTTTCGAGAGCCTATCGCAACAGTTCATGCAAAAATTATCTGAAGGGACAATTCGTTGGACAGCACAGTAGTGTAGTGGGTAGCACTCTCACCTAGCAGTAAAAAGGGTTGCTGGTTCGAATCCCAACCACGACACTTCCTGCCTGTAGTTTGCATGTTCTCCCTGTGCCTGCGTGGCTTTCCTCCGGGTGCTCAGATTTCCTCCCACACTCCAAAGACATGCTGGTAGATTAATTGGCTTCTGTCCAAAAATTGGCACCAGTATATGAATGTGAGTTGGGGACCTTGGATTGTGGGCTCCTTGAGGGTAGGGACCGATGTGAGTGTGCGATGTATGTGTGGAACGCTGCGTAAATTGTCGGCGCTGTATGGGTACCTTAAATAAATAAATAATAGATGAGCATCTTAATGAGACACAATGTACAGGGATAGGGACAATTGTAGACTCGCACCCACACTCACTTCGGTTGAACTGGATGGACTGTTGTCTTTATTCAACCTTACTAACTATGTAACTATGACAAACGCACAAATATTTCTCGTATGATACCAGAACATCCGATATTCATTTTAATCAGTATAATATTTGACCAAAAAATAATCGGAAGGCAAAGACCACACATGCTCAGAAATGGCAGAATACATTAAGATACGATAAAACACATGACTTCACTTCCGAAGTTGTATTCTGTCGTACGAGAATTTTCGTAACTTAAAGGGGTTGTAAAGGTGTTTTTTTTTTTTTTTAAAAATAACAAACATGTCATACTTACCTTCACTGTGCAGCTCGTTCTGCACAGAGTGGCCCCGAACCTGGTCTTCTGGGGTCCCTCGGCGGCTGTCTCAGCTCCTCCCCGCAAGCATTTACCACCTTCATGCGAGCTCTCTCGCACGGTGGTGAGTGCTTGCGGGCGCGCTCCCGTGATACAGCCGGCGGCTATAGCCGCTCGCTGTATCACTCGGCCCCGCCCCCCGGCGCGCCGCGTCATCGGATGTGATTGACAGCAGCGCGAGCCAATGGCTGCGCTGCTTTCAATCCATCCACTGCAGCCAATCAGCGGCCAGGGTGAGCGGAGGAACAGATGTCGGGAACGCGAAGCTGACTTTCGAGGCGTCAGGTAAGTAAAACGGGGGGGCTGGGGGCGGCGGTTCTGTCAGAAGTTTTTTCACCTTAATGCATAGAATGCATTAAGGTGAAAAAACTTTTACCTTTACAACCCCTTTAAGTAACCTCTTCATCTTTGAGATGAGACTAGCATGCAAAAAAATGGATGATCATTTGTCCAATATTCTCATCATGTGTACGAGGTTTAAGGCTGGATCGTTTTATTTATCAGTGGGCTGATCAAAAAAAAAAAAAAAGAAAGAAATGAACAGATTCCCACATCCACACAACCGAGATTGATGGAGGAATGCTCCCCGCTGTGTCATTGTATTCTGACAATGGGAACTCCTCCGCTATCAAAATATATACTGATCAGTTTCCCAACAGTCCTGTTTCATAGAAGTTAAATTATTAAATCATTAAATCGTCTTCTGTCAAGCGGGAATGGCCATACATGGATCGAAATTCATCCAGTCCCTGTTGAGCCGACTAAATTTTCGATCCATCTGTTGCCAGCTTAAGATGAGTTCACATTGGGCAAATGTGAGTCACGTTAAAATGTGAACGTGAGTTCATGGGCGTTTTTGTGCCTATGAAAGGGGCAGGACTGTGGCGCTGGCCTGTGACAAATAAGCCATCAAAATTTACCTTTTCTGAACACTGATCCTCCCAATTCATCCGTATGCATCAGAAACGCAGACTTTGCGCAAGCCTTAAATGAATACGTTCAAGGTCTTCCAAATGCCTGGCACCGATTTTGGGTGTCTCTCTTCGTGATTGCCATTGGAAGAAGAGAATTTGGACAAGTTGTGACCATCAACCTTTAGGGTCGGTTCACACTGGGACGACTTGGGATCCGACTTGTACGCCCTCAAGTCGCCCCAAGTCGCCCCAGAAAGAGATTCACATTTAAGTGAATGGGAGCGTCTTAATAGACACTACTGAAGTCGCTCCGACTTCAGAGCGTACTCCCTGTACTACTTGGATCCGACTTGGTAGGCGACCTGTACCATAGAAATCAATGGAAGTCGCCTCCAAGTCGGATCTCTCTCTCAAAGTCAAGCGACTTTGCAGGGAAAACCCCTCCCTCCCAGAGAGCTGATTGTCCTGTGATTGGCCACAGCCGAAGTCGCCTGTCCTGGAGGCGACTTGAAGTCGCGTTGTAATTTGCTAAAGTCGCGCTGAAGTCGCGCCGAAGTCGCGTTGAAGCCGCGTTGAAGTCGCCGTGCAAAGTCGCGTTAAAGTCGTGTTGGCCCTGTGTGAATCGAGCCTAAGTCAAACAGCGAATCCAAAAATTCAGACTGCTACAGTGTGGCCACATTTACAGAACCAATTCCTCTGGTGAGAGCTACCCATCCCCTGGAGGGCTCAAGGGTGAAAACATGTCTCAAACACATCGAGGAATGCCTAAGGAACCAGCGACTGACAATTAACGTAGCAAAAAATATCACCACCGATCGCCAAAGGTGGAAGCATTTTGTGAGGAATCCATTGGCACCCACAGCAGTATAGTCATTAAGAAGACGACCTGCTCCCCAATTACCAGCTAGGGATTAAAGAAGAAGTGGTGAACCAGATCCATTTGGGCCATTAGATTTCTCTCGCAAACATATTAACTTTCCCTATTTGGTCTATAAACTACCTGATTAAAAGTACGTCTCCCTAATAGTGGCTATACGCACTTCAGTTATTTTTTACCGATCATTGTGCGATTAGATCAATCAGATTATGAGATTACAGGTGGAAACAGAGGCGGTTGATAATTTATGATCACAGGTTACAATCGTATCTTAACTATCAATTATAATCCACTTCTCTATATGTGGCATAATGATCGGATGGGTTACTGACTATAGATTGATTTTATCCATCGGAAGAGATCATTTGGGCTTGCCCAGCTTGGACTGGTGTAAGTGTGCATGTGGCACACCTGTGGAATCCAGTGGAAGTTGGAAATCACTGTAGTAGGCACCGCTACAGCAGTCATTTCTACTAGCCTCCAAGTCTTGTGTCATGCGGCTCGTCTGTTGCATTATGAACACAGGGAGTTGCTCACTCGGCAGGGAACCTTTGCAAAAAAAAAGTGTTGTGTATGCTTTTTGGTTGAGGACTCCTAGGAAATTAATGAGCATGGGTACAACAATGCATTTCGACAATCCAACACTTGCATGTAGTGATGAATTGACCCTAAAATGTACTCAAACTATGTTTCATCCCTTGTAAACAGGAGATGAATCACCCACCGACATATCTCATATACCCTATATTGCCAAAAGCCTTTACACCCACATGAACTTCAATGGCATCCCAGTCTTAGTCTGTAGGGTTCAGTATTGAGTTGGCCCACCCTTTGCAGCTATAACAGCTTCAATTCTTCTGGGAAGGTTGTCCACAAGGGTTAGGAGTGTGTCTATGGGAATGTCTGACCATTCTTCCAGAAGCGTATTTGAGGTCAGGTACTGATGTGGACGAGAAGGCCTGGCTCGCAGTCTCCACTCTAATTCATCCCAAGATGTTTTATCGGGTTGAGGTCAGAACTCTGTGCAGGCCAGTCAAGTTCCTTCACCCCAAACACGCTCATCCATATCTTTATGGACCTTTCTTTGTGAACTGGTGCACAGTCATGTTGAAACAAGAAGGGGCCATCCCCAAACTGTTCCCACAAAGTTGGGAGCATGAAATTGTCCAAAATGTCTTGGTATGCTGACGCCTTAAGAGTTCTCTTCACTGGAACTAAGGGACCAAGCCCAACCCCTGAAAGACAACCCTACACCATAATCCCTCCTGCACCAAATTATTTGGACCAGTGCACAAAGTAAGGTCCATAAAGACATGGATGAGCGAGTTTGGGGTGGAGGACCGTGACTGGCCTGCACAGAGTCCTGTCCTCAACCCGATAGAACACCTTTGGGATGAATTAGAGCAGAGACTGCGAGCCAGGCCTTCTTATCCACATCAGTGCCTGATCTCACAAATGCGCTTCTGGAAGAATGGTCAAACATTCCCATAGACACACTCCTAAACCTTGTGGACAGCCTTCCTAGAAGATTTGAAGCTGTCATAGCTGCAAAGGGTGGGCCAACTCAATAGTGAACCTTCGGACTAAGACTGGGATGCCATTAAAGTTCATGTGTGTGTGTGTTTGGCCAGAAACAGCAGTGTGTAGTTTGGAAAGAAATGTCTTTGTGAATCTTTGTTCTGAATGCATAACAACCAAAAAGGGAAGATGGTTATGGCTCCGCTCACTGAGGATGAAAGAGATTGTTTTTTGAATTATTTATGTTGGAAGTGATGACAAATACAGCTCACTATAGACATCAAGGAATGGTACATGTGCGATCTCTCTCTCAATGGCTGCAGGTACGGTATCTCTCTGAAATTGGAGCACAGTGCTCACCTGAGCTGTCTTGTTTTGTCTATGGAGGAAGGAAGAGGAAGGAGCGTGTAGGCAGTCTTGGCACGGCATGTGTCTGGAGGAATAACGGGGATCAGAAAGGGTTTTCTACCCTTTCTGACCTTTTTGTTCAACAAAAGGAATCATATAGATCTGTTGGCTCCTGCCCCATATATATTCGATTTTGTTGTGTCATTCATAGGTAGACTGCACTTAATACACCGATCAGCCATAACATTCTGATCTATGATAGGTGAAGGGAGTAGCATTGATTATCTCATTACAATGACATTTGAAAGTCGGTGGGATATATTAGGCTGCAAACAAAACATGTTGTCCCTGAAGTTGATGTGTTGAAATCAGAAAAATTGGGCATCACAGTTTATTGTGTATGGGGCTGCGTATCCACAGACCGTTCAGGGTGCCCATGCTGACCCGTGTCCACAGCCAAAAGCACCTACAATGGAGCTGTGTGAAGTTGGCACCCCATGTTTGTAAAACGTGAATAAAAATATACCATTCGTTTGTGCCGCGTTTGTGCTGATTTGTGCCGCAAAAATGAGCGTTTGTGCCGGTTCGGTTTCTGAGATATTAAACATTCAATTTAATGCAAGCCCCGCCCACTTTGCACCCCATGTCCCTGAATTTTAAAAACAAACGCGCCATTCGTTTGTGCTGCGTTTGTGCTGGTTTGTGCCGCAAAAATAAATGTTTGTGCCGCTTTGGTTGCGGAGATATTGTGCGTTATAGTTGCTGTAACCCCGCCCATTTTGCACCCCATGTTCCTGAATTTTAAAAACAAACGTTCCATTTGTTTGTGCCGCGTTTGTGCTGGTTTGTGCCGCAAAAATAAACGTTTGTGCCGCTTTGGTTGCGGAGATATTGTGCGTTATAGTTGCTGTAACCCCGCCCATTTTGCACCCCATGTTCCTGAATTTTAAAAACAAATGCACCATTCGTTTGTGCCGCGTTTGTGCTGGTTTGTGCCGCAAAAATAAGCGTTTGTGCCGCTTTGGTTGCGGAGATATTGTGCGTTATAGTTGCTGTAACCCCGCCCATTTTGCACCCCATGTTCCTGAATTTTAAAAACAAACGCGCCATTTGTTTGTGCTGTGTTTGTGCTGGTTTGTGCCGCAAAAATAAATGTTTGTTCCGCTTTGGTTGCGGAGATATTGTGCGTTATAGTTGCTGTAACCCCGCCCATTTTGCACCCCATGTTCTTGAATTTTAAAAACAAACGTGCCATTCGTTTGTGCCGCGTTTGTGCTGGTTTGTGCCGCAAAAATAAACGCTTGTGCCGCTTTGGTTGCGGAGATATTGTGCGTTATAGTTGCTGTAACCCCGCCCATTTTGCACCCCATGTTCCTGAATTTTAAAAACAAACGCGCCATTCGTTTGTGCCGCGTTTGTGCTGGTTTGTGCCGCAAAAATAAACGTTTGTGCCGCTTTGGTTGCGGAGATATTGTGCGTTATAGTTGCTTTAACTCCGCCCATTTTGCACCCCATGTTCCTGAATTTTAAAAACAAACGCGCCATTCGTTTGTGCCACGTTTGTGCTGGTTTGTGCCGTAAAAATAAACGTTTGTGCCGCTTTGGTTGCTGAGATATTGTGCGTTATAGTTGCAGCAACCCCGCCCACATTGCACCCCATGTTCCTGAATTTTAAAAACAAACGCGCCATTTGTTTGTGCCGGGTTTGTGCTGGTTTGTGCCGCAAAAATAAACATTTGTGCAGCTTTGGTTGCGGAGATATTGTGCGTTATATGTTGTCAAACCACATTGACTTTACACCTTGTTATTAAAGCTTACATACAGAACCTAAACTCAGCTTGGGTTTCCTTAATGTAAAGCTCCTCCCACTGTACTGGCACTGCACTTCATATTGTACCCTGAAAAAGGCACCTCTGCCGGGTTAGCCCCCCCATATCAAAATTTTTGAAAAAATCTTATGCAGTTTGTTAGATCTTTGTTAGATCAGGTTAGGTCAACCGTTGTCTGCGTTAGATCTCACACAGAAGAAGCGATATTAACAGTTATTTGCTGGGGGGGCTAACCCGTCATCAGCCCCCCCTTATCAAAAAATTGACCAAACAGTTAGCTATTTTGGAAGCAATTTGTTAGATCCGGTATGATCCAGTGTTTTTAACGTTAGATCTCACATTATTAGAGACTTATTAAGTGATTAATGAGGGGGGCTGGCCCCCCCTTATCAAATTTTCGGGCCAAAAATCATTCGGGCTAATAGATATTCGTTAGATCCGGTAAGATCAAGAGGTTTTAACGTAAGATCTCACATCATTTCAGAGATTTCATATTCTTTGCCAATAACAACATCCAAGTTAGTAGATAATTGTTAGATGAAGTTATTATTGCATTAAACCTAGCATGCACATGGCAGAAATCAGTAATAATCGCAATGTAAGTAGGGATAAAAGCTTGTTGCAGTTTGATCAGTGAGATGTTTTATTTAATCTATGATAAATACATAACAGTTCGTTATTTTATATGAGAAGTTAGGCCCCCGTGGCAGTAGCTTAAAATTAATAAATTTTGGCATCGCTGCTCTAAATTGTGGGCACAACTGGAACAGGCCCAGACTGACATTCTGCTGCCAGGGGCTCTGTGGTGCTATGACCAACTACCACCTGTGCTGAAGTTACACCCCATATTGGGTACGACACTCCGCATATGCTCCCAGGTCAGCACACAGAACCGGCTTTCTTCCCTGATTCCCCATTGCTCCCTATCATAGAAAAACCGTGGTTCCTCCCTGGTCTGGAACCGCAAATGTTTCGGACCCTAAGCCAAACAGGTAGGGTCCAGGCATCCCACTTCCTAACGGGAGGCCAATGGCCTTCCACAGTAGTGCTAATGAGCCCTTCAAACTTTCCTTGTGGACAGCGCTACAATTACAACACTTTCTCAATACTTTGCCTAATTCACAGGGATTTAATCGTCCCCTGACGTCCTTTGAAGCATACTGTTCCAAAGAGGGTTCCCTTCCACAGGCTCTATCCAAAACATACGCCCTCTTGAACTGTCCGGCTGAACAACCACACTTACCGTTCTTGAACAAATGGGAAAGTAAGCTGGGGCGTACATTAACATCTGCTCAGATACAACATGTCCTCAGATTTTCGTTGAAATCATCGGTTTGTACAAAAATTAAAGAGACCAACTATAAACTGTTAACAAGGTGGTACCTCACCCTGCAACTACTGACCAATGTTGGAGATGCCAGGGGGATGGAGGAACACGACTTCACATATTTTGGTCGTGCCCTAAATTGATCCACTTCTGGGAGACAGATAAACCACGCAAAAATTTACGGAATACAAGGTTCCTGGTGATCCAGCTTTTTCCTGCTACATGTCTCCTCCATCTGAGCCAAACTCTATAAAAACTCCATTCCAAATGAGATGGAAGATCGAGTACTCACTGCACAACACCAACAGGAAAAATACTCTAACACTTGGGGACTATGGAACCAGATTGTCGTCTCCGCAGAGGGTACTGCCCTTCTTGGGACTTAATGTCACAGAAAAGTTCCGGAGCCCATTCATCATAGTTATCCTGAACCAACGCCATTTCACCCCCCCCCCCCAGCCTTACCTCCCCCCCCCTTCTATCCTTTTACCTTTTCCATCCTTTTTTCCTTACCTTCTTTGATTATTGAAAATGAGAAAATAGTTTTGGGCGACAGCGGGTCTTGCTCCACAGCCCATTTTCCATCTTTAATAAAAACTGATAGGCCAGGAGGTAAGCAGCCTTTTGAGCAGTGTGCCGAAAAATGTTTTCAAAGAAATTGAGCGTACCGATTTTATAACAAAAAAAGTCAACTTCACAATCTCAATCACGAAAAGGATTTTTTATAAAGTAAATGCTGTAAACTACTTTAGCAGTGAGAAATTAACATCCTGCACTCTCACGCCTCAGATCAACCCCAATTCATACACCTTCACACCTCAGATCACTGTATCACCTGCAAATCTGCCCCACCACTGTACCCCCCTGCACATCTGCCCCACCACTGTAACCCCCTGCACATCTGCCCCACCACCGTACCCCCATGCTCTTCTGTCTCACTGCTGAACCATCTTCTCATCTGTCCTAACACTGAACTTATCTGCTCATCTGCCCCACCACTGTAACCCCCTTTCTCATCTGTCCCACCTCTCTAACCCCCTTTCTCATCTGCCCCACCACTGTAAACCCCTTTCTCATCTGCCCCACCACTGTACCTCCCGCACATCTGTCCCACCTCTGTTCCCCCTGCTCATCTTCCCCACCACTGTAACCCCCTTTCTCATCTGCCCCACCTCTGTAACCCCCTTTCTCATCTGCCCCACCACTGTAACCCCCTTTCTCATCTGCCCCACCTCTGTAACCCCCTTTCTCATCTGCCCCACCACTGTAACCCCCTTTCTCATCTGCCTCACCTCTGTAACCCCCTTTCTCATCTGCCTCACCTCTGTAACCCCCTTTCTCATCTGCCCCACCTCTGTAACCCCCTTTCTCTTCTGCCCCATCACTGTACCTCCTGCACATCTGTCTCACCTCTGTTCCCCCTGCTCTTCTGCCCCACCGCTGTAACCCCCTGCTCATCTGTACCACTAATGTACCCCCTTTCTCATCTGCCCCACCTCTGTAACCCCCTTTCTCATCTGCCCCACCACTGTAACCCCCTTTCTCATCTGCCCCACCTCTGTAACCCCCTTTCTCATCTGCCCCACCTCTGTAACCCCCTTTCTCATCTGCCCCACCTCTGTAACCCCCTTTCTCATCTGCCCCACCACTGTAACCCCCTTTCTCTTCTGCCCCATCACTGTACCTCCTGCACATCTGTCTCACCTCTGTTCTCCCTGCTCTTCTGCCCAACCACTGTAACCCCCTGCTCATCTGTCCACCAATGCACCTCCTTTCACATCTGCCCCACCGCTGTACCCCCCTGCTCTTCTGTCCCACCGCTAAACCCCCTTCTCATCTGCCCCAACACTGAACCCCTCCTGCTCATTTTCCCACCACTGTAACCCCCTTGTCATCTGGCCCAACACTAAACCCCTCCCCCGCTCATCTGCCCCATCACTGTACCCCCCTGCTTTTCTGTCCCACTGCTGAACCCCCTTCGCATCCCTCCCACCACTGCACCTTCTGCACATCTGCACCACCACTGTACCCCCTTGCTCTTCTGCCCCACCACTGTAACCCCTCTGCTCATCTACCCCATCAATGTACCATTTTTCTCATCTGCCCCACCACTGTACCTCTCTGCACATTTGCTCCACTGCCATATTCCCATGTTCTTCTGTCTACTACTGAATCACCTTCTCATCTGCCCTACCACTGTAACCCGCTTTTTCATCTGCCTTACTAATGTACCTCCTGCACATCTGTTTCACCTCTGTACCCCCTGCTCTTCTGCCCCACCTATGTTCCCCCTGTTCTCCTGCCCCACCACTGTAACCTCCTGCTCATCTGTCCCACCAATACACCTCCTTTCACATTTGCCCCACTGTTCTACCCAACCTGCTTTTCTGTCCCACCACTGAACCTCCTTCTCATCTGCACCAAAACTGAACCCCCCTGCACATTTGCCCCACGGCTGTACCCTCCTGTTCTTCTGTCCCACATCTAAACCCCTCCTGCTCATTTTTCCCACCACTGTACCCTCTTCTCATCTATGATATGTGTGATATGCAGAGTGGTAAAAGGAAGCAGAGATGAGACACATCTACTTGTCCTGGCACACTCATCCAGCTGATCCACCGCTCACATCCAGACCACGTGCTTGTATGTGATGTATGGGATGTGTGGGATGTATGTGATGTATGGGATGTATGTGATGTCACATACAAGCATCTGGAATGGATGTGCAATGATGAGCTCAGGTCAGGGGCATTTTCTGAAAGCAGAGGGCTTGTGTGCAGGATCATAAGTTGGGCCCCTGCAGCTGAGGAAAAGTTTTTGTGCCGCAGCAAAAGTTGGGTGTGATTTTCATTGCGCTGAATATAAGGGGGGGCCAGCCCGTCCATATGTACCACCTAATATCTCTATTTTGATGTGGAATATCTCTGAAATGATGTGAGATCTAACGTTAAAACCACTTGATCTTACCGGATCTAACCAATATCTATTAGCTTGAATGATTTTTGGGGCGAAAATTTGATAAGGGAGGGCCAGCCCCCCCACATTAATCACTTAATAAGTCTCTAATTATGTGAGATCTAACGTTAAAAACACTTGATCATACCGGATCTAACAAATTGCTTCCAAAATAGCTAACTGTTTGGTCAATTTTTTGATAAGGGGGGCTGATGACGGGTTAGCCCCCCCCAGCAAATAACTGTTAATATCGCTTCTTCTGTGTGAGATCTAATGCAAACAACGGTTGATCTAACCTGATCTAACAAAGATCTAACAAACTGCATAAGATTTTTTCTAAAATTTTGATATGAGGGGCTAACCCGGCAGAGGTGCCTTTTTCAGGGTACAATATGAAGTGCAGTGCCAGTACAGTGGGAGGAGCTTTACATTAAGGAAACCCAAGCTGAGTTTAGGTTCTGTATGTAAGCTTTAATAACAAGGTGTAAAGTCAATGTGGTTTGACAACATATAACGCACAACATCTCCGCAACCAAAGCTGCACAAACGTTTATTTTTGCGACACAAACCAGGACAAACCCGGCACAAACAAATGGTGCATTTGTTTTTAAAATTCAGGAACATGGGGTGCAATGTGGGCGGGGTTGCAGCAACTATAACGCACAATATCTCCGCAACCAAAGCGGCACAAATGTTTATTTTTGCGGCACAAACCAGCACAAACGCGGCACAAATAAATGGCCCATTTGTTTTTAAAATTCAGGAACATAGGGTGCAATGTGGGCGGGGTTGCAGCAACTATAACGCACAATATCTCCGCAACCAAAGCGGCACAAACGTTTATTTTTGCGGCACAAACCAGGACAAACCCGGCACAAACAAATGGTGCATTTGTTTTTAAAATTCAGGAACATGGGGTGCAATGTGGGCGGGGTTGCAGCAACTATAACGCACAATATCTCCGCAACCAAAGCGGCACAAATGTTTATTTTTGCGGCACAAACCAGCACAAACGCGGCACAAACAAATAGCGCATTTGTTTTTAAAATTCAGGAACATAGGGTGCAATGTGGGCGGGGTTGCAACAACTATAACGCACAATATCTCCGCAACCAAAGCAGCATAAACGTTTATTTTTGCGGCACAAACCAGCACAAACGCGGCACAAACAAATGGCGCGTTTGTTTTTAAAATTCAGGAAGATGGGGTGCAATGTGGGCGGGGTTGCAGCAACTATAACGCACTATATCTTCGCAACCAAAGCGGCACAAACGTTTATTTTTGCGGCAAAAACCAGCACAAACGCGGCACAAACGAATGGCACGTTTGTTTTTAAAATTCAGGGACATGGGGTGCAAAGTGGGTGGGGTTGCAGCAACTATAACGCACAATATCTCCGCAACCAAAGCGGCACAAACGTTTATTTTTGCGGCACAAACCAGCACAAACCCGGCACAAACAAATGGTGCGTTTGTTTTTAAAATTCAGGAACATGGGGTGCAATGTGGGCGGGGTTGTAGCAACTATAACGCACTATATCTCCGCAACCAAAGCGGCACAAACATTTATTTTTGCGGCACAAACCAGCACAAACACGGCACAAACGAATGGCGCGTTTGTTTTTAAAATTCAGGAACATGGGGTGCAAAATGGGCGGGGTTACAGCAACTATAACGCACAATATCTCCGCAACCAAAGCGGCACAAACGTTTATTTTTGCGGCATAAACCAGCACAAACGCGGCACAAACGAATGGCGCGTTTGTTTTTAAAATTCAGGAACATGGGGTGCAAAATGGGCGGGGTTACAGCAACTATAACGCACAATATCTCCGCAACCAAAGCGGCACAAACGTTTATTTTTGCGGCACAAACCAGCACAAAAGCGGCACAAACGAATGGCGCGTTTGTTTTTAAAATTCAGGAACATGGGGTGCAATGTGGGCGGGGTTGCAGCAACTATAACGCACAATATCTCCGCAACCAAAGCGGCACAAATGTTTATTTTTGCGGCACAAACCAGCACAAACGCGGCACAAACAAATAGCGCATTTGTTTTTAAAATTCAGGAACATAGGGTGCAATGTGGGCGGGGTTGCAACAACTATAACGCACAATATCTCCGCAACCAAAGCAGCATAAACGTTTATTTTTGCGGCACAAACCAGCACAAACGCGGCACAAACAAATGGCGCGTTTGTTTTTAAAATTCAGGAAGATGGGGTGCAATGTGGGCGGGGTTGCAGCAACTATAACGCACTATATCTTCGCAACCAAAGCGGCACAAACGTTTATTTTTGCGGCACAAATCAGCACAAACGCGGCACAAACGAATGGCACGTTTGTTTTTAAAATTCAGGGACATGGGGTGCAAAGTGGGTGGGGTTGCAGCAACTATAACGCACAATATCTCAGCAACCAAAGCGGCACAAACGTTTATTTTTGCGGCACAAACCAGCACAAACCCGGCACAAACAAATGGTGCGTTTGTTTTTAAAATTCAGGAACATGGGGTGCAATGTGGGCGGGGTTGTAGCAACTATAACGCACTATATCTCCGCAACCAAAGCGGCACAAACATTTATTTTTGCGGCACAAACCAGCACAAACACGGCACAAACGAATGGCGCGTTTGTTTTTAAAATTCAGGAACATGGGGTGCAAAATGGGCGGGGTTACAGCAACTATAACGCACAATATCTCCGCAACCAAAGCGGCACAAACGTTTATTTTTGCGGCACAAACCAGCACAAACGCGGCACAAACGAATGGCGCGTTTGTTTTTAAAATTCAGGAACATGGGGTGCAAAATGGGCGGGGTTACAGCAACTATAACGCACAATATCTCCGCAACCAAAGCGGCACAAACGTTTATTTTTGCGGCACAAACCAGCACAAAAGCGGCACAAACGAATGGCGCGTTTGTTTTTAAAATTCAGGAACATGGGGTGCAAAATGGGCGGGGTTACAGCAACTATAACGCACAATATCTCCACAACCAAAGCGGCACAAACGTTTATTTTTGTGGCACAAACCAGCACAAACGCGGCACAAACGAATGGCGCGTTTGTTTTTAAAATTCAGGAACATGGGGTGCAAAATGGGCGGGGTTACAGCAACTATAACGCACAATATCTCCGTAACCAAAGCGGCACAAACGTTTATTTTTGCGGCACAAACCAGCACAAACGCGGCACAAATGAATGGCACGTTTGTTTTTAAAATTCAGGAACATGGGGTGCAAAATGGGCGGGGTTACAGCAACTATAACGCACAATATCTCCGCAATCAAAGCGGCACAAACGTTTATTTTTGCGGCACAAACCAGCACAAACGCGGCACAAACGAATGGCACGTTTGTTTTTAAAATTCAGGAACATGGGGTGCAAAATGGGCGGGGTTACAGCAACTATAACGCACAATATCTCCGTAACCAAAGCGGCACAAACGTTTATTTTTGCGGCACAAACCAGCACAAACGCGGCACAAATGAATGGCACGTTTGTTTTTAAAATTCAGGAACATGGGGTGCAAAATGGGCGGGGTTACAGCAACTATAACGCACAATATCTCCGCAACCAAAGCGGCACAAACGTTTATTTTTGCGGCACAAACCAGCACAAACGTGGCACAAACGAATGGCGCGTTTGTTTTTAAAATTCAAAGACATGGGGTGCAAAGTGGGCGGGGCTTGCATTAAATTGAATGTTTAATATCTCAGAAACCGAACCGGCACAAACGCTCATTTTTGCGGCACAAATCAGCACAAACGCGGCACAAACGAATGGTATATTTTTATTCAGGTTTTACAAACATGGGGTGCCAACTTCACACAGCTCTACAATGGACATGTGAGCATTTGAACTGGAGCACAGAGCAATGGATGAAGGTGGCCTAGTCTAATGAATCTGGTGGTGAAGAGATGGCACCAGGATGCAGTATGGGAAGAAGGCAAGCTGGCAGAGGCAGTGTGATGCTTTGAGCAATGTTCTGCTGGGAAACCATAAAACCTTGGTCCTGTCATTCATGTGGATGTTACATATAATGTACCACCTACCTAAACATTGTTGCTGACCCCTTCATGGAAACGATATTCACAATAAGGAAGATGGCAGTGGCCTCTTTCAGCAGGATAATGCGCCCTTCCACACTGCAAAAATGGTTCAAGAATGGTGTGAGGAACACAACAATGAGTTTGAGATGTTTCCATGGTCTCCAAATTCTCCAGATCTCAATCCAATCGCGCATCTGTGGGATGTGCTGGAAAAACGAGTCGATCCATAGGGGCCCTCGCAACTTACAGAACTTAAAGGATCTGCTACCGACAGCTTGGTGTCAGATTCCACAGCATACCTTCAGAAGTCTAGTGGGGTCCATGTCTCCATGGGTTAGGCTGTTTTGGTAGCAAAAGGGGGACTTACTCAATATAAGATAGGTGGTCATAAAGTTATCGTTGATTGATGTGTCTATGTCCTTGTGTTTGAAAGCAAACCTTACAGCAGGGGTGTACCTACAGGGGTCGCAATTGCGACCCGGCCCCCCTGTACATCTGGATAGGAGGGGCAACAAGGGCGGTGGCATATAGAAGAACCAATCCCCTCCATGATCTTCCTGCAGCCACTGAAAGCCTGCTTCACCTCCTCTCCCTCCCGCGGGCATTCATCGCCTGCCAGAGGAACATGGAGGGGACCGGTTCTGCTATATGCCCCCCCCTCCTCTCCAGGTCCTGCTGTCCCCAGGCCCTGTGTGCCCTCCTGCCTCCCTGTGTGCTCTCCCCACCCCCCCAGTGCTACCAGGTTCCCCCCTCCCCTCACCCACTGGATGCTATCAGGACAGAAAACGGAAAGGGGTAAATATGTAACTTACAAGCCCCTTCCTTTTCTGAATAGACGGTCGGAGATCTGTTCTGATCACTGACTGTCCTCCATTCACACTCGAAACATAGTAAACTGTGTTTACTATGCTTGTTTGTGAATGAACATGAAGCCTCTGTACAGAGCTATTCCTGCCCATTCATTATGTGCAGCTAAGGCTGCAGAGATGAATATTTGAGGGCTGTGTCCTCAATCTCCTTTCTCTGTCTCAAAGGTGAAACTTCAGAGGTCTGTTTAGACCCAAAGCCCCCAACAGGACTCCTAATAAAATTGTAAAAAATAATAAAAAATTAAATTGTAAATAAATAACATAAAATGGTAAAAATAATAATAAAAAATGAATAAAAAATAAAACATTATTTATATATATAATATATATATATATATATATATATATATATATATATATATATAAATAAAGAAAATTACAAAAACAAAAGTTAAAAAAAAAAGAAAAATTATATATATATATATATTTTTTTAATTTTAATATATATGTTTTTTGCACCGGGGCCCTGAAGGTTCTAGTTAAGTTACATATATTGGCCCCTCCTCCTTTAAAAAAAACATTTGATGTAACTAGAAGCAAAATGTACCTGTAAAGAAAAAAGTTTTATTTATTCATGCTTAGCTTAACCCCTCGTCCATTTTGCTGGGAGTGATGTCTTTCCAGGAAGATTCCTGAGAGATGCAGAACAGGTGAAATCTGGCGAGTAAACACTCTAGTCCAGGGGTCTTCAAACTGCGGCCCTCCAGGTGTTCAGGAACTACAATTCCCATCATGCCTAGTCATGTCTGTGAATGTCAGAGTTTTACAATGCCTCATGGGATGTGTAGTTCTGCAACAGCTGGAGGGCCGTAGTTTGAGAATCCCTGCTCTAGTCCATTGCAGTACATGATGGGACTTTAGTCTGAGTCATTGCATGATGACATTCCATGCTGGTTATATTTTAATTTTAGGATAATGCAGCAGGAGAGGTGAGACTACGAGGATGGGGGGGGGGGCAAATGCAGGAAATTTTCCTACTGAAGTCCCTGAGGAGTTGTGTGTTTTGAAATTATAAGCATACAGCAAACACAGAATAATCGGTTTTTGACTAACCCTTTAGAGCTGAACTCCGGTTAGGTTCCTTATTGCATACCTGCATTCAGATTGGACTAATGTAAGTTTTATCGCTCCTACCTGGGGGGCCACCATTTAAATTGGCAGGGCCTTTTAGGAGCGCTGTATACAGCGCCCCCAAACTGCCCCAAAGATGCTGCTTGCAGGACTTTTCCCAACGTCCCGCAAGTTAAAAAAAAAGAAAAAATCACACTGAAATGAACGGGAGGAGGTTTTCAGGCGTTATTTAGAGGCTATTTCTAGCGTTAAAACTCCTGAACATCGCCTCGGTGTGAAAGGGGTCTAAAATAGTTGGTAATTCAAATCTGAAAAATAGTAATCTGACATGTATGGGGCTCCGTAGTGTTTTGAGGCTGACCGATATCAATGGCCTAAAATAACGACTCTCCAATAAATGCTAAGCTGTCATAAGTGAGTACAGTGTCTGGGAAAAAATGTTAAGCTCCAGAAGGTATCACTGTGACGGAGGCTTCCAGTCCATGCAACACTGCATTTGTCACATATCAGTAAAAGATAAAAAGGGACAGTTTAGGGTCAGCAGCAAATGCTGTCCTGCATGCTGGAAAATCTTCGACTTGCACTTTGTGTTAATTATACCGTGCCCCATACAAAATGCTACTATTAGTGCATTTACAAAAACAGATCATTAATGACCAGGTAAAAAGGTCAGGCTGGCCAAGACTGATATTTCACTTTTCGGTGGATGCTGATTGGCTACGTTACTGGCCTTTAATATTCTCTGAGGACTCTTTTTTTCTTTTTTTTTCTTTTTTTTTTTTTTTTTAAGAAAATGTATTTGTTTTTTTCAATAAAGCGGTACAATCTTTGGTGAGTTTTGTTCAATATAATAAAGCGATACATTTGACAACTCAACATGCGATTAAAGATACCTGTCACAATGTTATAAAAGTGAGGGTTGGCATGGAGTGGGGGGGGGGGAGGCCTGGCCAAGTTTACATCACCTGAGCTATCAAGGAGGACTCTTCTTGAGTTCCCAGTTCCACCGTCCAGTGATGACATGGACTTGCTTCCCATGTTAAAGCAAGACAAAACTCTTTTAATCAACATTAAAGTGGTTCTTCGGTTATTTTTCGAAAAATTCAAATCAGCAGCTTCAAAAACTGTATAATTAGACACTCGCCTGTCCCAGGATCTAGCGCTGTCCTCACCTGGCCGGTTTCTTCACCGGGCTTCAGTCTGCGGTACTGGCATACTAACTGTGGGCAGCCGGCTGTGACTGCTTGCGGCTGTACAGACAGCTGCTTACTGTGCATGCGCTATTTGAATGGCCCCACAGCTTTCTGGGACCTGTGATATGCCCCGGAAAGCTGCAGGGGTAGGAGAGGGGCGCCAAACGTCTGGATTGCTGCGGCGGTCTGACCAGAAGTGGGAGCGGATAGCTGTCAAAACCGTGAAGCATGAAGGTGAAGGGGGAAGGAGGTGGAAGAGTGGAACTTTCCCTTTGAGTGAAGTTCCACTTTAACTATTATACTCCTTATGCTGCTAGCATTAGTAAGTAGATAGGAAGGTATACTCTATTTAAAAAGTTTTTAAATCCTTTTTTTTTTTACATTTCTTTAGTTGTTTCCTTGTCTCTGACCTAGACCAAAATAATGTCCTACATCCCCGGAGTCTTCATGGCATTTTTTTCTTTCATCTGGGAGAGGGGCTTTCTCAACTAAGCAAACCCTCCTGCCTGCATGTCTGAGCTAAGGGCAGATGGATTACAGGAAGTAAATGCTACATGAATCATCTGTCCTTGCTCAAGATTGCCGCAGCTAGAAATGCTAGGTGGTGTGTTTCTAAGTGACTTTTCAACAAAATAAAGCATGGAGACCTAGATAGATGGGTGAGTTTGCTTTGAATATGAAAAATGAATAACCACTTCAGCACTAATTTAACTGGTAATTGCGCGGTTGTGCAACGCTGTAACCAAACAAAATTTACATCATTTTTTTCCACCCAAATAGTGCTTTCTTTTGGGTTATTTGATCACCACTGGGTTTTTTATTTTTTGCATTATAATCAAAAAAAGACCAAAAATGTTGAAATAAAGAAAAACAACACTTTTTCATTTCTGCTATAAAACTTATCTAATAATTTTTTTTTTAACAAAATCAAATTGCTTAATAAATTTTGGCCAAGATGTATTTGGTAAAATAAATCCCAATAAGTGTATATTGCTTGGTTTGTGTGAAAGTTATAGCGTCTACAAACTGTGGTGTGTGTATATACTGGAATTTGTATTTACCGTATTTATCGGCATAAATTTTAAATAAAGAACTTTTGATGCAAAATAAGGGTCGCTGCCCATCAATGCAGCCTCACCATTTCCCATCTGCAGCCTCACCATTTCCCATCTGCAGCCTCACCATTTCCCATCTGCAGCCTCACCATTGCCCATCTGCAGCCTGATCAATGCCATCTGCAGCCTGATCAATGCCAACTGCAGCCTCACAATTTCCCATCAATGCAGCTTGATCAATGCCCATCAATGCCGCTTGATCATTGCCCATCTGCAGCCTGATCAATGCCCATATGCAGCCTCACCATTGCCATGAATTCAGCCTGATGAATGCCCATTTGCAGCCTCACAATTGCCCATAAATGCCCATCTGCAGCCTCACAATTCCCCATCAATGCAGCTTGATCAATGCCCATCTGCAGCCTCACCATTGCCATGAATGCAGCCTGATCAATGCCCATCTGCAGCCTCACCTCAGATTACTGCTGCCTCGGAGGGGACAGGGAGGGGTGCGGGACGAGCACCGTCAGATTACATACAGCAAGACTCTCCTGTTTACTCGGCGGCCTCTTTAATACAAAGTCCCGCCTCCTGGTCCGGCTTCTATGATAGGCAGAACACTGGTCCAATGCCGGCCCAGGAGACGGGACTTCTAATTACAGAGGCCGCTGAGTAAACATGAGAGTCTCGCTGTATGGAATCTGACGGCGCTCGTCCTGCCCCCCTTCCCTTCTAGGCAGCCCAAATTGCAGTATCGACGTATAACACGCACACACTATTTGCACCCGATTTTCAGGGTGAAAAAATGCGTGGTATATGCCAATAAATACAGTATTCATTTTTTTTACTACTAATGGCGGTGATCAGCATCTTTTATAATGGGATTGTGATAGTGCGGACCATCACCAGTGACACTAATACAGTGATCAGTGCTAATACTATACGCTGTCACTGTACTATTTACACTGGCTGGGAATGGGTTAACAGCTAGGGCGATCAAGGGGTTAAATGTGTGCCTAACAATGTGTATTATGTGCTGCTTTTACTAACACATCTCTGTGTTTCTTATCCACAAATGAATCATTGGCTAGGAGTTGTTGACAGACTCCCGCTATGTACATGCAGGCCCCAAACCCCGAAGCAGGCAGTGACGTACCAGTATGTTACTTTGCCTGCACGGCCGCCCATCCGCAGTACATTGAGGGTGGGCTGGAAGTGGTTAAAAGGTGTTTTTAGTTTGTTATGCTAAGATACAGTTTAGTTCTGCTTTAAGCTATTTTATGTTGTAGAGGAGAGTACTGGGTGATAGTGCTGGAAAAAACGCGTGGGAATCTATCTTTCAGTTTATCAGCACCTACTCATAACTGAGTTAATAGTATTAGTGAACATATCCTTTAAGTTGTAAATACCTGCAGGCCTTGTTCTTAGCACAGTATGATAATAGCCTGCTTCTGCTTCTCCTGCCTATGTCCCAGCTGTGGTTTCCTGGGCCTGCTGGTTAATCAGTGTTAGGAGATGCCTTTGTACTAGTTGGATAATTCCTCTTCAACTGCCTGCTGGAAATCAGTGCAGGAAAAACAGAAGCAAAGCCCCCGACCCACTGTGTGAAAAACAACTCGAGGTCATACAACTGTCTGGGTGCGTTGTTTTTGCTGCTGTACATAATCAGCTGAAGAAGACTTTGAAATTGGCTTTATAAAACTATATCTGACAATCATTTCTGCAAGTACTAAAAATAAAAGGTTCCCTTTGAAATTGTAGAGTTTGCTGCAAGGTGTAAAACTTCTACCCATCTGTGACCAGCTGCTGGCTAAAGGGGCCTCTTTCACAAAGTTTGAATATTTAAAACGGATATTGATCTAGATCAGGGGTCTTCAAACTTTCTAAACAAAGGGCCAGCTTACTGTCCTTCAAACCTTAGGGGGGCTGGACTGTGGCCAGTGGAAGTTGAAAATGTCCTGGCGTTAGTGGGAGTAAATTACACCCCATCATTGGTATTAGGGGGAGTAATAGTGCTCCATTGTTGGTAGCAATGGGAGGAATAGTGCCCCATCACTGGTGCCAGTGGGGGGATTAGTGCCCAACCATTGGTGTCAGTGGGAGGAGTAGTGTCCCATTGTTGGTGTCAGTGGGAGGAATAGTGCCCCATCATTGGTGTCCATGAGAGCAATAGTTCCCCATCATTGGTGTCAATGGGAGGAATAGTTGCCCCATCATTGGTGTCAATGGGAGGAATAGTTGCCCCATCATTGGAGTCAATGAGAGGAATAGTGCCCCATCATTGGTGTCAATGGGAGGAATATTGCTCCATCTTTGGTGTCAGTGGGGAGGAATAGTGTCCAATCGTTGAGGTCAGTGGCAGAAACTTTGAGAGAAATAATGCCCCTTTGGCCAGATAAAGACAGGCAAAGAGCCAGGGCCGGCGCCCAGGCCTGCAGTTGGGAGACCACTGATTTAGATGAAGGCCGCGTTGAAAGCTGAACTTCAGGCAGATGTATAACACACAAATTAATACAGCTCTGTGTTTACTAAGGCTGGGTTCACATCTATGCAGGTTGCTGTTGATGTGTTTTTCTGGCGCATTTTGCAGGTTTTTTTTTTTTAGTA
Organism: Aquarana catesbeiana; assembly: GCF_042186555.1. NCBI lineage: Eukaryota > Metazoa > Chordata > Amphibia > Anura > Ranidae > Aquarana > Aquarana catesbeiana. The sequence goes on along the minus strand of NC_133329.1, from coordinate 104,634,470 downwards.
TGTAGGTGTGTATATATATATATATATATATATATATATATATATATATATATATATATATATATATATATATATACATATACATACAGTATCTCACAAAAGTGAGTACACCCCTCACATTTTTGTAAATATTTTATTGTTTCTTTTCATGTGACTACACTAAAGAAATGACACTTTGCTACAATGTAAAGTAGTGAGTGTACAGCTTGTATAACAGTGTAAATTTGCTGTCCCCTCAAAATAACTCAACACACAGCCATTAATGTCTAAATCGCTGGCAACAAAAGTGAGTACACCCCTAAGTGAAAATGTCCAAATTGGGCCCAAAGTGTCAATATTTTGTGTTGCCACCATTATTTTCCAGCACTGCCTTAACCCTCTTGGACATGGAGTTCACCAGAGCTTGACAGGTTGTCACTGGAATCCTCTTCCACTCCTCCATGATGACATCACGGAGCTGGTGGATGTTAGAGACTTTGCGCTCCTCCACCTTCCATTTGAGGATGCCCCACAGATGCTCAATAGGGTTTAGGTCTGGAGACATGGTTGGCCAGTCCATCACCTTTACCCTCAGCTTCTTTAGCAAGGCAGTGGTCGTCTTGGAGGTGTGTTTGATGTCGTTATGTTGGAATACTGCCCTGTGGTCCAGTCTCTGAAGGGAGGGGATCATGCTCGGCTTCAGTATGTCACAGTACATGTTGCCATTCATGGTTCCCTCAATGAACTGTAGCTCCCCAGTGCTGGCAGCACTCATGTATCCCCAGACCATGACACTCCCACCACCATGCTTGACTGTAGGCAAGACATACTTGTCTTTGTACTCCTCACCTGGTTGCCGCCACACACGCTTGACACCATCTGAACCAAATAAGTTTATCTTGGTCTTAGACCACAGGACATGGTTCCAGTAATCCAAGTCCTTAGTCTGCTTGTCTTCAGCAAACTGTTTGCAGGCTTTCTTGTTCCTCATCTTTAGTAGAGGCTTCCTTCTGGGATGACAGCCATGCAGACCAATTTGATGCAGTGTGTGGCGTATGGTCTGAGCACTGATAGGCTGACCCCCACCCCTTCAACCTCTGCAGCAATGCTGGCAGCACTGATACATCTTTTTCCCAAAGACAACCTCTGGATATGAGGCTGAGCACGTGCACTCAACTTCTTTGGTCGACTATGGCGAGGCCTGTTCTAAATGGAACCTGTCCCGTTAAACCCCTGTATGGTCTTGGCCACCATGCTGCAGCTCAGTTTCAGGGTCTTGGCAATCTTCTTATAGCCTAGGCCATCTTTATGTAGCGCAACAATTCTTTTTTTCAGATCCTCAGAGAGTTCTTTGCCATGAGGTGCCATGTGTAACTTCCAGTGACCAGTATGAGAGAGTGTTTTTATTGTGTTTTTTAATGTGCTTTTGTTTCTGTTTGGTTTTTTTTTGCTATGCAATTGAGCCTTGGTATGCCCAATAGGCTCTGTTATGTACTGTTAACTTCGAAACCTGCAATAAAAATTATTAAAAAAAAAAAAAACAAAAAAAAACTATTTTAGTCCCTTCCCTTGAGCATCACATATGCAAAAACTTAATGGAGAAGTAGCGCCAAAGCTCTTTTGGCGCTACTTCTCCTATAGGTCACAGGAGTGCACGGCACTCCTGTGACCCGTATTAAGCCGTCTGCTGACATCACTCAGCTGGTCCAGACTCTGGAGGGATCCTGACTTTAATGTCAGGATCCACCAAGTTGCCTGGACTGGCAGCTGGCTCGGCCTCATAGCGAGCTGCTAAGAGCCTGAGACAGCGGCTCCCACCCCCTCAATGGCCCTGCGATCCAGTGAGCTCTAGAAGGACAAAGGTCAGAGCTGGTGACTGACAGCCATTGGCTCTCTGCTCACTGAAGACCAAGAACTAAGTGATTAGCGGTCTTTGATTGCTAAATTCCTGATGTAGAGGTGATAGGTGACAGATGCAGCGTTGGACCCATCTAGGTGAGTATGATTCCTTTTTTGTTTTTTTTCTAAATCCCGCTTTTCTCTTTTAACACCATCAGCAGTTTTGTCTCTGCGTCCCCTATACCCATTTACACCATTTTGTGATAGGCAATGACAACGTCATATTAAGTTTGGGAGCTTTTTTATCTCTGGTTCAGATCTGGATGGACTGCAACAGACATGACAAAATTCTGATTTGTATGCTTGTTTCTGGCATAGATATCTTGACACTTCAGTACTGGGTAGGATGCCTTTTCTTCAGCTCTGTTGAAAAAATATCTAACTCATTTTTTTGATAGTCTTCTATCTTTGTGGTGTTTTCTATTGGGATATTATGATGTGACCGAATATCTCATACAACCACTCTTTTCTTGTTGCAAGATTGGTGTCCTGATCAGACAGCCTCTTGCCTCTTAAGAGATCCAAACTTTCCAGTAGGGGCCTGTTTTCCTGAGGCAATTGCCAGTTTTATTTATTTTTGGTGACCACGTCTTATTGTTTGGTCTAGTTTCCTCCTGTTCAGGTAGTGTGTTCTACCTATTTTTGGTCAATTTTTCGGTGGCTCTCAAGTCTGTGATTTTCTGTCCTGGTCTGGGGTAGTAGGTTGATCTTCTTTGCACTCGCCTTCCTCTTGTCTTGCAAGGGCTTCATCTCATCTAGCCTTGAATTGGGCATTGGTCCTTCAGATATCTCTAATGTGGATGGTTCCCAGATTTGTTTGGGACTGTTTTTGGCTGTTGACCAGCCGTCAGTTAGCTGCTTTTGAATGTCCTGTGTTCTTCAGAAGGATGATTGAGAAAATTAGGATTTTTGTACTTACAGCAAAATGTTTATATTTCAAGTCCATTGAGGGACAAAAATCTATTTGTTTTACAGATTAAACATGTATCTCTGACCTACACGCAACCTTTTATCCTAAGTAATACGTATTTGTAATATATATTTCCTCATACTTCACTGATGTCAGTTCAGTTCCAGCAAAATGATTCACTCTCCACCGTCTGCCCAACAGAAACACTACGTCCCTTTCGATAAGGACGAGTATTCTTTCAAATATGTGTTTACATCTCTACACCCAGCTATGCTATCCTCAGGATATCTAAGATTAGAAAAGGAGGCCAAATACACGTAGCACCAGATTAATTTATCAGGTTTTATATTTTTATTTTCGCTAAATCCTTTTACCACCATAAGAAAAATTATGCTTGATAATAATTTGTATACATGCTTTATTAAATCATGTCAAGCATATCTCTGTCTCATCTGTTGAGAAACCAACACTTTTGGGATTGTTGATCTCCTGTGGCCCTCGCTGTGCACAGTGGCTCCTTTGACCTCCATATCACTACTTTGTCCTTTAGTGATGTGGAAGTCCAGTAGGAACTTTGCCTCCTTTTGTGTCAATTATGATGTAGTGTTCAGTGTGGGGACATGCACAACATGGCTCCCACTAACTCGAACAATTACATTTTGCAATTAAAGCGGACCTGTACTGTGCAGCAGCCGACAAAGGATTTGTCACCAGTATTGCCTGCATACTTTTTGCAGCGTATTTTTGTTTTTTACCATTACTGACCTACCATGTCTTCTGCACTGCATGTCTATGTGGAAGTGGCCATGTTGGTAGGAGCAGAGCTTTGCCTCCTGATGGTAAAGCTGCCCCCCTGATGACTGGTGGGGCAATGATCAAGAAGCAGCAGAAAATGCACACAAGCACTAGTGCCTTCAATGATCTCACAGCGCAGATTCACAGCTATGTAAGCACAGAAAGTGCACTTTTTTTTTGTGTTTTTTAAGAAAAAGGGTACATTTTCATCGCACTGCATAGATGCATTAATCATTTCTACATTAGAAGATCTCCAGAAAACCAGTGCTCAAAATTTCTCTCAAATTCCTCTCATTGCAGATGCCAGGTGCCAATCCCTGCAGCCCCCGTTCACACTCCACATCTACATAACAAAAACCAAAAGTTTGCACTCCAGTGATGCCAGTGGCATCTCAGTTTATTTAGCTAGAGCGGACAACATGACCCAGCTTAACCTCTTCCAGCTCAAGGACGTCATATGACACACAGGTGGTTTACCCTACCTGAGGATGACACTGCCAATACTCTAGAGGCGGCTGTTGTTGGTTCATATGAGGCGCTGACACACCTCCCGCTTCGAGGTGTCTGGGCTCCATATAGGCTCACGATTTCCATGCGTGCAATCAGTAGGGCATGGGTAGCAGCAACCAAGATGGGTAGAACATCTGAGATTTTTCCTCACACACCACTTTGGAAGAATCCTAAATGAACACATTTCTATGAGTACCCTGATCCGATCATCTGGATTAAATTTGGCATTAAGACGCTGAGGGACATAGTGGGTGGTGGGAAACTTTTGCAATTTGAAGCACTGAAAACTAAGTTTATTCTTCCTAACACTCACTTGTTTCGTTATCTTCAGCTCAGGCATGCATACAATGCCCAGTTTGGGGATATTGGTGTTACCCTGAAAATTAGTGATTTGGAGTCTCTGCTGAGAGAGGACACTTTAGACAAGGCCCTCTCTACAATTTACAAACAAATGTTCAGTGGGGGAGGAGATCTCCTTGCAAAGTGTAGGGCGGCGTGGGGTGAGGTGTTCCCCTAGATGGACGAGAATGACTGGGACGATATATGGGACATTAATTTTGCTAGATTGGTCTCCGCCAGGGACCAACTCATCCAATTTAAATTCCTACATCGTATTTATCTTACTCCAGCTAGATTGGCTAAGATGTTCCCTACCCAGTCGCCCAGTTGCTGCTGGTGCAGTTCCCTCACTGATGATTTCATGCATATCTTTTGGAATTGCTCGAGCATCCAAGCTTTTTGGAAGGGGGTCATAGAATGTATAGCTGAAGTAACCGCCATTAATATACAGCCTACGATAGAGGTGTGTCTTTTGCGTTTGGTAGACAATCTAGCCCCAAAGAGTAACGCGTACCTTACTGACAATACTAATCTATTACGCTAGGAAAGCAATAGTGTTATGGAAAAAGCCCAGTCCTCCATCTGTATCAGCATGGAAGGGTGTGGTAAATAGAGCTGCACCCTTTTACAAGGCTACATATCTTAGCAGGGTCATACCACAGAAATTTGACAAAGTGTGGGGCAGGTGGATGAATAGCGAAACTACGGTGGCAGATTTAGTGGCACATAATGAAATGCACCTGATGTGAGATTTAACATAAGTATATATAATCATTTGACATATTGAAATGTATTGTTAATTGCTATTAGGGGAAGGGGGCCTTACTATCATTGTTCTGATCCGGTCATTGAGTGAAGGTCTGGAAGGAGGAGGAGAGAGTCAATGCTGAAGGATGTAAATAGTTCTTTTTTTTTTTTTTTTGTGAGTGGCCCATTGGGTCTTGTGTTTAATTGTAATTGTTATGTTATAAAAGCAATAAACAAAACTTTAAAAAAAAAAAAAAAAAAAAAAGGACGTCATATGACGTCTTTGAATTTCAGTGGGAATATCTGAATGATTTCTGCAGCTACAGGCATCATTCAGATATCCTCGTTTTCAGCCAGCGATTCTGTGCACAACAAGATTGTTCATAGTGGCAGTTCTGCCACTTGATCGTTCTTACAGGCAACGGGATGGGACAGCCCCCCCCCCCCTCCCGCCGCCATCCGGTGCTTCTCTGGGCTCTCCTGTGCCATCGGGGACCCGGAGAAAGAATCGTCCGCCGCCGGATGACGACCATAGAGATTTTCTGTGACCAAATGGTCACCAGTCATCTCTATGACCGTCGGAGGCCAGGGTGCGACGTTATGACATCACGTCCGGGCCACGGTTGTAAACAAAGCCGCGATCATGGCTGGCAAGCATGAGCTTGTGGATTTTTTTTTTTTTTTTTGATCTCATGCTTTCCAGCCTGAAGGAGAGATGCGGGGTCTTATTGACCCCGCATCTCTCCATAAAGAGGACCTGTCACGAACCATTCCTTTCAATAGGAATAAAAGTGATCAAAAAAAAAAATTAAAAGAAAGTGTAAAAAAAATAAAAATAAAGTAAAAATAAAAACATTAAAATTTAAAACGCCCCTCTCCCCGGTAGCTCACACTCAGAAGCAAACGCCATTCAAACCACACATGTGAGGTATCGCCGTGTGCGTTAGAGCGAGAGCAATAATTCTAGCACTAGACCTCCTCTGTAACTCTAAACTGGTAACCTGTAAAAAAAAATTAAAGCGTCACCTATGAGGATTTTTAAGTACCGAAGTTTGACGCCATTCCATGAGTGTGCGCAATTTTAAAGCGTGACATGTTGGTTATCTATTTACTCGGCGTAACATCATCTTTCACATTATACAAAAAAATTGGGCTAACTTTACTGTTTTGTTATTTTTTAATTCATGAAACTTTTTTTCCCCCCAAAAAAAGCGTTTGAAAAATTGTTGCGCAAATATCGTACGAGATAAAAAGTTGCAAGGACCACCGTTTTATTCCCTAGGGTGTCTGCTAAAAAACATATATAATGTTTGGGGGTTCTGAGTAATTTTATAGCAAAAAAAAAAAATGATGAATTTTACACGTGGAAGAGGAGTGCCAGAATAGGCCCGGTACAGTATGGAAGTGGTTAAAGGCCACTCCTCTGTTATGCGTTTCACCTGGAAGCCCATCTGGGTGAAACGCGTTGGTAGCAGTGGTCTTTAAGCAGACATATGTCCCTTGCTGGCTATGGCTAAATAAACTAAGATGCCAGTGAAGTCATCTCAGAGTGTTTATTGTATAATTTGATATGTTCCCTAATAGATAGCAAATCTTACCTTTTTAATATTGCTGTAGGCAAAAAAGGTTAGGATATTTGCATGTGTATATATATATATATATATATATATATATATATATATATATATATATATATATATATATATATATATATATATATATATATTTATTTATTTATTTATTTTTTTTTTGCCTTCTGTGTTCCTGTTGGTTACTTCCTATCCTGGTGGCACTGATTGCTTTCCTGTGAGGGTAACTTTGTGTTTCATCTCTGTGTGGTATACTCGCCAAGCTGCATCTACAATTAAGGCATTCACACTATTACCAGCCCCTATTAGACTCTTCATAGGCAAAGAGAGCATGTAGTTTATAGAAGGGATACCAGAGGTTAAGCTTCTGGGGCAGAATTTACGGGAAATCTATTTTACACATAGATATAAATAAAAACCTGACATAGATCCAACCCATCCCCTAAAATACTTTAGGCTGGTGCTATTTCAGTGATTAGAAAAGTTTACATACGGTAATTAATAAATTGCTGCTTGTCCAACAGCTGCCCTCTTGGTGAAATACTTTCTTGAAACAGGAGCTTTAGATTGGTATTCACTGCGTACATCTCAGATTGTACCAACAGATTGCACAGTCACAAATGTTAAACTTCAGACATACTTTCACATTGAAATGACATGACATTGCATTGAACGTAGTGATAATCTGCTTACCTGTTTGAGAACTTGAGAGTAAACATACAGTACATTCCAAACATACAGCAAACAGGCTCACATTTCCTCCAAAAAGACTCCATTAAAGAGAAACTGTCCTTTTTATTCCTTTATTACAGGTACGTACTGTATATAGCGCTGTCAATTTATGTAGAGCTTTGCATATACACTAAATTTCCAAAAGTATTGGGAAGGTGTTCTATCAGGTTGAGGTCAGAACTCTGTGCAGGCCAGTCAAGTTCCTCCAACCCAAACTCACCCATCCATGTCTTTATGGATCTTGCTTTGTGCACTGGTGCGGAGTCATGTTGGAACAAGAAGGGGCCATCCCCAAATTGTTGCCACCAAGTTGGAGCATGAAATTGTGCAAAATGTCTTGGTATGCTGACACCTTCAGAGTTCCCTTCACTGGAACTAAGGGGCCAAGCCCAACCCCTGAAAACAACCCCACACCATAATCCCCCCTCCACCAAATGATTTGGACCAGTGTACAAAGCAAGGTCCATAAAGACATGGATGAGCGAGTTTGGGGTGGAGGAACTTGACTGGCCTGCATAGAGTCCTGTCTTCAACCCGATAGAACATCTTTGGGATGAATTAGAGCGAAGACTGAGAGCCAGGCCTTCTCGTCCAAATCAGTGCCTGACCTCACAAATGCATTTCTGGAAGGATGGTCAAACATTCCCATAGACACACTCCTAAACCTTGTGGACAGCCTTCCCAGAAGAGTTGAAGCTGTTATAGCTGCAAAGGGTTGGCCAACCCAATATTGAACCCTATGGACTAAGACTGGGATGCCATTTATGTGCGTGTAAAGGCAGGCGCTCCAATACTTTTGGTAATATAGTGTGTGTGTGTGTGTAAATATATATACTTTTTTCAGTTTTGAATAGAGTAGTGTTTTATCATGAGTTATGCGTTTTCATGTGCTGCCATTGTCATTCGTAGGCCCTATAACATAAATCAGTGCATCAGAAAAACAGATAAAACATTGCCACAACTGTGACATGCATTACAGACTTCTAGGTGTTCAGGGGCCCTAATATGCTTCAAAGGTTCGAGGTGTAGTCAGTTCGATCGGGCTTCAGAGTTTGAGATGCAGTCAGAGTAGAGGTAAACCTACACCTCCCATACTGGCTGTCAGTCTTCCCTAGTTTGGAGGCCTGGGTGGAGACCCAACAACAAATCTTTATAGCAATGCTTGCTGTCTAATGTTCCTCTCCTGTTCCTCAGTTATGTCTTAGATTTATGATGTTTAAGCCAATAAAAGTGGGTGAGCCAGAGGGAGAGGCTGCATTGCCGTCTGTGACCTCTGCATCTGTTCAATGTTTGGATGCTGAGCTGATGACCTGGATGAATGACTAGTCTAATCATAGGGAGCTGTCACTGGAAGACCTGGTTAGGTGACTGGGATTGCCTGACACTTGTAATGTTCATCCTGTCACTTACACAATGCTGTAAACACAACCTAGTGAGGGATTTGTCAGCAGGTGTCTTGTGTCTAGTCAGGACCTTGTATAGATCATGTCGGGCTCATTATTATTAGAGAGATGGAGCATTTCATAATTATCCGATTAGAGACTTATCTATGAAGGGGAAGATTTGGTATATACATCCCTCTTCCATCTATGCCAAGGGTGTGTACTGATTGTTACACTGAAGGGAAAGTACAGAATATTTGCTATTTGAAGCATGCAGTATTTATTCTTCTGGTTATACTGAATAACCTTTCTTCCTCTATTGTCTAAGCCCAAGTTTACACTGTTCCGACATGAAAATCGTGCGACTTCTAATCTGGCTTTTCCCCGCAACTTCAGTCCGACTTTGATCCAACTTAATGTGACTTTTTACTGTATGGTAGTGGTCTCAAAACTGCAGCCAGATGCGGCCCTTTGCTCAATTTTATCATTATTTCACTCCACACCAACATTGGGGCATAATCCCCCCCCCCCCCCGACACCAATGGAGGGGCACAATTCCTCCCCAGAACGCCAGGGATTAGGACAGTTCCTCCCCAGGACACCAGCGATGGCAGACCGTTCCCCCCACTCACACCAACGATGGGGCATGATTCTTCCCACCAAATGACACCAAGAATAGGGCACTATTCCTCTCACTGACACCAAAGATGTGGCATTGTTTACCCTCACTGATGCCAAGACGTTTTCTACTTCCAATTGCCAATATCTGCCCCCCCTTAAAGTCTGAGGGACAGTAAACTGGCCCTTTGTTTAGACTGTTTGGAGACCCTTGTTCTATGGCATTGAAGTTGTATCAGAGTTGGACCAATGTAGTGCAGGAATCTTTTCTAAAGTCTGAGCGACTTGTGTCAGATCAGTTAAGGCGGCACTCATAGAAAACATTGAATTTGACATAATCTCTGCAATGGGGACACAGACAACAATAAAAACACTTTATTATTAGCATGAGAAAGGCTTAAAACAGAATTATAAGCTTTTTTTGGCCATACTTTTCTGGGTCACAGGAATGCAGAATCAGCCAACAGTGGGCTAACGTCTGCTGTCGGCTGACGGCATAGAGCCGGTCCAGACTCTGGAGGGATCCTGACAATAATGTAGGTACTGCAAATATCTCTTAAATGTGTGCCATTTAGGAGATGTTTACTGTATATGCAGCTGATCACGCCATGGGCCCATGCGCTCTGAAAGAATGGCCATCCTTTTCTTCAGAAGCCTGTGCCGTGACCGGCGGCTCCCGTGCGTATGTGCAGGAGTGACATCATGCGGCTCAAGGCGGACCCAGAAGGAGGACAGGTGAAGATGGATGCGGACTGCAGCGGGGACAACAAGGGCTTCGTTTGCAGGTAAGTTTAACATAACGTGCTAGTATGCGATACAGGACTTAAAGTAGAACTATAGCCAAAACTTTTTTTTTTTTTCATTTTGGATAGAGCAAGGAAGGGTTATAACCCCTGTCCGATTTTTTTTTTTTTTTACATCTGTGTCCTATTGCGGACATTTCCCTTCTCTTCCTTTCCCATAGCCAGGAAGTGAGAGGAAATCCCTGCAAATTAAGGGAATTCCTTAGGGACTCCCAGGTCACCAGAACTAGTGTCCCCATTGGAAGATTTCCCCTCTAATACTTTTCTGGGGACAACCCAAAATTTGGGTAATTTCTATTACTTTCACTTTCAATGATAATGGTAAATAGGACCAATAAAGAGAGGGAATCTCCTTAAAGAGGTTGTAAAGGTAAAAGTTTATTTACCTTAATGCATTATGTGCATTAAGGTGAAAAAACATCCGACAGTCCCCCCCCCCCCGTTTTACTTACCTGACACCTCGAAAGTTCCGCGCTCGCCCCTGACATCCTCTTCGCCGCTCAGCCTGGCCATTGATTAGTTACAGTGGATGGATTGAAAGCAGTGCAGCCATTGGCTCGCGCTGCTGTCAATCACATCCAATGACAGCGCGCCGGGGTGGCGGGGTCGAGTGATACAGTGAATGGCTATGGCCGCTGGCTGTATCACAGGAGCGCGCCCGCAAGCACTCAACACCATGCGAGGGAGCTCGCATGAAGGTGTTGAATCCTTGCGGGGGGGAGCCGAGACAGCCGCCGAGGGACCCCAAAAGACCAGGTTCGGGGCCACTTTGTGCAACACGAGCTGCACAGTGGAGGTAAGTATAACATGTTTGTTATTTTAAAAAAATATATCTTTAGTGATCCTTTAACAGTGGCGTAGAACGCAACATAAACTGGCAAGGGTTCTAATTCCTCTCCACATCCAAAACTAAAAAAAAAAAAGTTTTGCCTTTAGTTATCCTTTAATTTTCTGTCTAAAGTTTCACTTTAATTTTTATTTACATTTTTTTTACGATTTGGAAGTACTGAGCAGGAGTGAGAGACCCCATACCAGGGGACCTAAGTAGTAAGATTTTCTTTTTGCGGGAATAAATTGGAGCATCCACACGCAGGGGTCTCAAACTGGCGGCCCTCCAGCTGTTGCGAAACTACAGGTCCCATCATGACTCTGCCTGTGGGAGTCATGCTTGCAACTGTCAGCCTTGCAATGCCTCATGGGACTTCTAGTTCTGCAACAGCTGCAGGGCCGCCAGTTTAAGACCCCCGATCCACAGGAAAACAGCACCAACCCAGGGGAGACATTTCAACTCTGTGTGCCTTCCGGGAAAAGAACTCCAGACTCCGGCACTACAAGACCACAGATCATCACTTTGTGGACATGTTGAACAAGGATCTTGGGTTTTAATCCTGTGATATAGGTCATCGGCTCTGAATCTTCTGCTCCCTAATTATAGAACTCGTCTCGTTTCATTAAATGCGGCTCGTCAGGTACATGCAGCTTCTTGCCAAGTATCTGGGTGACATTTACGGGACCGGCAAGACCTGTTTGTGTGTGGCTGGGACAGCAGGTGCTCCACGTGTATGTCAATGTGCTGACACATACGGCAGGTGTGGGGAGGCAAAGGGGGGGCCTGGCCCATTACAATGGAAGCAATAGATTTTCTGACATCTATAGATGAATGACAGTCACCCAACCTGTCTTACACGGAGAGCAAACACAAAGCAGAATGCAAATTCACGCTGCAGGAGTTTGTGGAAGTCAGTGGTCTTCAGAGAAAAAAAACATTAGCGGTTTCATGAATGAGATTCCGATGCCTGGCGCCTACACACACGATGAGAGTTCAGACTTATATATAACATTTGTTTCGAGTATTTGCTCTTTATACAATTCAATAGTCCTCATTGTGCAAAGGTGACAGGGACATTTTGAGAACAAATGTGCCGTAATTCTTCCGGCTTTGATCAGATTGTTTACAAGGTAGGTGGAGAATATAGTTGTCAGTGTTCTCTATATAAGAGTAAAAGGATAATGTCACACTGGATTCTCCTTAATTAAAAAGCTTCATGGGAACTCGCACACCTTGTCAGCTTCTAATGTAATAAAAAAAAAAAAATGTAAGCTGTAGCATGCATAACCACTTCCCCTCCGCCCTATGTAGTTTTACTGCTACAGGGCGTCAGCTGTGTGCCGGATCACGTGATTTGACACTTCCAGGTAGGGGGAGCGCATGCACGCCGCCGTTGGCTCACTTCCGCTGCAAACTACAAAAAGCGCAAGCCAATTGGCAGGTGCCAGGTGCTCGATGTCCGCCGGCACCCGCCGATCATTGGGCAGTGAGATAAAACTGCGATCTGCCCATGTAAACAAGGCAGATCGCTGTTCCGACAGGGTGGGAAGGGATGGAGTTTGTGTCCCTGCGAAGGATAAATTCCATCTCTTCCCCTAGTAAAAGCATCTCACACAGTTTACATAAACACTGGTTAGGCACACAGTTAACCCTTTGATCGCCCCTGATGTTACCCCCTTCCCAGCCAGTGTCATTAGTAGAGTGACAGTGCATATTTTTAGCTCTAATCACTGTATTATTGTCACTGGTTCCCAAAGAGTGTCAGAATGTCAGCCGCAATGTCGTAGTCCAGCTATAAGTTGCTGATCGCCGCCATTACTAGTAAAAAAAGAAATAAAAATATCCCATATGTGTTATTAAAAAAAAAAATAAAAATAGCCACGATATTTTAAACTATACATCAATAAATTGTATCCAAATGCTGTTACCACACCAATGTCCACTGTATGTTAATAACAAAGAAATTAATAAATCGTTATAAAATGTCCATCTAAACAAAATTGTGATTCCTTGTGTGTCCATACACCACACAGTTGTCACCAGAATAGTTTTACCCATTGGAAGATTTCACCTCTTGTTTATATGACAACTCAAAATTGTTGGCTTTTCCATCACTTTCTGTGTCAGAGACAATAGTTACTTACCAGGTCCGATAGAGGGGGTGAATTTTCACATTAATAAATGTGAAAATACACATTCACGCAGGAATAAAAAAACCTTGCAGGGGTGCTAGCCCTTTTAAATTCTAACCAAATTGACAAAAATAATTTGGATTTGCTTACATTTTAAGTAGAACACCAGCATCTTTTAGTGGAATTAGAAAAGGTAAGACCCTGTCTCAGGTTTTTATTGTTTGTATTCCCATTGAAAGACTTCCCCTCACTTTTTTTACTGTAACAGAGCCAGCCCAGACCCTGGAGGGATCCTGACAGTAATGTCAGGATGCACCCATATGCCTGATTGACAGCTGATTCAGCCCCTCAGCACACCATTGAGAGCCTGAGGCAGCCGCTTCTGCCCCCTCTGTAGCCAGAGGGGCAGAACCATTCAGCACACTACTGAGAGCCTGAACCAGTTGCTTCTGTCCCCTCTCCAGCCAGGGGGGTAGAGCCATTCAGCACCCCACTGAGAGCCTGAACCAGCCACTTTTGCCCCCTCTCCAGTCAGAGGGGCAGAGCTCCTCTGCACACCCCTGAGAGCCTAAACCAGCTGCTTCTGCCCCCTCTCCAGCCAGAGGGACAGAGGAGCCCCTCAGCACACCACTGAGAGCCTGAACCAGCCAATTCTGCCACCTTTACAGCCAGAGGGGCAGAACCACTCAGCACATCGCTGAGAGCCTGAGCCAGCCGCTTCTGCCACCTCTACAGCCAGAGGGACAGAGCCACTCAGCACACCACTGAGAGCCTGAACCAGCCACCTCTGCCCCCTTGCCAGCCAGAGGGACAGAGCCCCTCCGCACATAACTGAGAGCCTGAACCAGCCGCCTCTGTTTAGCAGGAAGCTGTGGTGTCACCAGCCTGGTTATCTAGTGTTTCAGAGGTGTGGAACCTGAAAGACCTGCTGAAAGCAAATAGAAATATGTTGGCTGGTAAGGCAGCTCATGTATACGTATTTCCACTGCGTTTTTAAGCTTTTAGGTCATAGTTAAAGAAATAAATCAAATGGTATATTAAAACTATTAATTGTGCTGAACGTTGTTGCTTTGCTATACAAATGTGTGGATCTTTTTATGATTTACAAGTTGGCTATGACATATGCCATGATTTGCTGAGCCTTTATGGTTTACAGCATTAGAGTAGACTAAACTGAGCTGTGAATTGAAGAGGATCCGGGCAGAGTGGCACATTTGTAGCTGCAGATTCCTCTACACAGAATAATATCTGTCTGACATCTCTTGGTTTTATATTCCCATAAAGAGATAAAGTGGCATACTTAATACAGTGCTGTATATAATGTTTGGCTGATATGGCTTATGACTTCCTGTAGGCAGGTCTGCACATGGACCTCATTGCAGTATATGAATGTAATCCTTGATTATTAAAAATGTGTAAAGCCTCCCTCATGGGCCTTTGCTTACCTCCTTCTGTCTGCCACCCTGATCTCCTGTGAACTCTGAAAAGTTCCTGTGCAAATACAGGTCATACCCTATTGTCGGTACTTACATCCTATTTAGGGTTGCCACCTGTCCGGGATTCACCCGGACAATCCGAGTTTAGAATCATGTGTCCGGGTTTCGGGTGGACTGAAACCCAGACATATTACTCAGACTGGGCTGTGGCTCCCCAGGTAACCAAGATTGTCGCACACAAGTCTGTTGCCGTCCCCGTCCGGGAGCTGAGGGCGGCTGTTTAGGGGCAGGGCGATGATGTTGGCAAGTGCAATTTGGTCACACCCACCATTCAGTCTGGTATGCCATGCGCACCACATTACTGCTCTTCTTGGGGCACCCAAAAGGTGTGCTAGGCTGCTAAAATGTTCGGGTTTTGGCTTGAAGAAAAGGTGGCAACCCTAATCTTATTAGGTGTGAGACCCTTATGTTCTAGATCTTGGGGTTTTTAGAGTTGTCATTACAACAGTTGGGGAGGGGAATTCTTCCAATGGGACATCCAGTGACAGTTGTCTCTCCTTTTGTTTGTTTTTTTTGTAATCTTTATAAGGATTTTATAATATGAATGCAAATATCACAATAAACCAAGAAAGTATGAAAGTGCACAGACGTATCACAACATATACCAGACATCTTGAAAGAGGTCACTCATTGTACAAAGCATATAAATGCTACTCCAGTTTTCATATGACCCTGTGCAAGAGTTTAGTTATAAAGTAGGAAGCTTAATATGTTGTGCATATCTGTTGTGAATCTCATAGTGACGGAGTGAGTATGAACAGCATGTAAGACACCATTTATTGATAGCATTTAATGAAATTTAAATAAAGAGAAGTAACACTTCACATTCAGGGTGTCTCAAGGATCAATAAGCGGGTTGACTATCTTGTAAAATCCCGAATTTTGGGTTGTCCCCAGGAAAGTTACAGAGGGGAAATCTTCCAATGAGGACACTAGTTCTGGTGACCGGGGGGTCTCCAAGAAATTTCCTTAATTTGCAGGGATTTCCTCTCACTTCCCATTTTGGCTATCGGACAGGAAGTGAAGGGAAATCTCCCCAATGGGACAGAGATGACATAAAAGAAACTGACAGGGGTTGACCCCTCCCTTACTCTATCCAAAATGGAAAAAAAAAAATTGCTTATAATTTTACTTTAATGCTGACAGTGGGTCTTTTTGATGATAAGATAACTGGCATATACAGATCAATGGAACTTTAAGACCGTATTCTGTATAGTGATGACTTTCCATGTTTGCTCTGCCTAAGAAGTGTGATGAAGTATTTTCACCATCTCTGCCACAAACATCTGTAGAAACATTCCCACAGTTTACAGGAAGTGAATATACAACTGTCAGAAGGGGTCAAACTGCTTAAAGAGCAGCATGGAGCTCATTCAGATGATACAATTATTCTCATCTAGATTACTGTCGTCCATGCATGTCAGATCAGCAATCTGAACATCCGTAGCAAAAAGACCGTGAGAAAAGCATCCTAAAATAATTGGGCTTATTTTGTAAAGTAAGGCAAAGAGCAGGGGTGATATGCTAAGTACAGTTACCCATATTCCAGCTTTTCTCTGAACAGTCATCACACAAACCATGGGTGACAGGACCAGGGTCCTTCATCACAAAAACCATGGGTGACGGGGCCAGTGTCCTTCTTCACAAAAACAATGGTTGACTGGGCCAAGGTCCTTCATCTCAAAAACCATGGGTGATAGGGCTAAAGTTCTTTATCACAAACCCATGGGTGATAGGGCCAGGGTTCTTTATCACAAAACCATGGGTGACTGGGCCAAGGTCACAAAAACCATGGGTGACAGGGCCAGTCTCCTTCTTCACTAAAACCTTGGTTGACTGGGCCAGGGACCATCATCACAAAAATCATGGGGGATAGGGCCAAGATCCTTCATCAGAAAAACCATGGGTGACAGGGCCAGAACAGCAATCTGAACATCTGTAGCAAAAAGACTGTGAGAAAAGCATCCTAAAATAATTAAGCTTCTTTTGTAAAGTAAGGAAAATAGCATGGGTGAAATGCTAAGTACAGTTACCCATATTCCAGCTTTACTTTGAACAGTCATCACACAAACCATGGGTGACAGGACCAGGGTACTTCATCACAAAAACCATGAGTGACAGGACCAATGTCCTTCTTCACAAAAACAATGGTTGACTGGGCCAGGGACCATCATCACAAAACCATGGGTGACTGGGCCAAGGTCACAAAAACCATGGGTGACGGGGCCAGTCTCCTTCTTCACAAAAACCTTGCTTGACTGAGCCAGGGACCATCATCCCAAAAATCATGGGGGGACAGGGCCAAGGTCCTTCATCACAAAAACCATGGGTGACTGGGCCATGGTCACAAAAACCATGGGTGACTGGGCCATGGTCACAAAAACCATGGGTGACAGGGCTAGAGTTCTTCATCATAAAACCATGGGTGACAGGGCCAGGGTTTTTTATCACAGAACCATGGGTGACTGGGCCAAGGACACAAAAACCATGGGCGACAGGGCCAGGGTTCTTTATCACAGAACCATGGGTGACTGGGCCAAGGACACAAAAACCATGGGCGACAGGGC
The DNA here is from genome assembly GCF_042186555.1 of Aquarana catesbeiana. Lineage (NCBI taxonomy): Eukaryota > Metazoa > Chordata > Amphibia > Anura > Ranidae > Aquarana > Aquarana catesbeiana. The sequence goes on along the minus strand of NC_133329.1, from coordinate 104,617,143 downwards.
CAGGGTTCTTCATCACAAAAACCATGGGTGACTGGGCCAAGGTCACAAAAACCATGGGTGACAGGGCCCATTCTCCTTCTTCACAAAAACCTTGGTTGACTGGGCCAGGGACCATCATCACAAAAATCATGGGGGACAGGGCCAAGATCCTTCATCACAAAAAGCATGTGTTACAGGGCTAGAGTTCTTTATCACAAAACCATGGGTGACAGGGCCAGGGTACTTCATCACAAAACCATGGTTAACTGGACAACGTCCTTTATCACAAAAAAGATGGGGGACAGGGCCATAGTCCCTCATCACAAATGCCATTGGTGACTGAGTCAGGGTCCTTCATCACAAAAACCATTGATGACAGGGCCAGGGACCTTAATCACGAAAACTATGGGTGACAGACCAGGGTTCATTCACACCATATGCACAAGGCAGCTTTTCCCAACACAGTCCAAACGCATAGAGAAGGCAATTTGCCTTATATCCTATTGTTTCAATTGACACCACCGCGCTGCGTTGGTGTGCACAGAAAAAAAGTAGAACAGGATGAATTTTCACAAAGTACAGTGCGTTACGACACACTACTTTGCATTGCAGAAAGTTGAATGATGTGACATTTTGTGACATTTCAATCAAGTTAAGTCAGTATTAAACCCAAAAGCAAACATTTATTATGTTTTGTGTAGACGTGCGATTGGGGGGGGGGGGGCAGCAAAAATGCATTGTTGAGTTGCATTTACTCCATCTGCCTTCAGTCCCTCCCAACCCTATTAAGCAGCAATAGGCAGTGGATAGGAGTATTTACATGCAGCGGTCGCGATGCTTCGCGCCTGTGGCACAGTTTACTCAACATGTAGTGATTAACGAGTGGTAAGCCCCACCGAACTCTACACATTCAAGCAAATGGGGTGCTGCAAGCTCCCTGAAACCATGTGCAATGTACACGTTTGTGTCGTGTTTGTTGGCAAAAATGGGTTTAAAACAGGTGATGAGGAGGCATCTCATTGTTTTCCCACCACCTGTCTGAATGCCAGTTGGGCTTCAGAGGAAAGGGAGATTTAGATGCACATCTAAATTTCCCTTAAATTGCAGCCTACCAATTCTTAGATGTGGTGTCTGCATTCATTTTCTTTTTTAGGCTTTCTTTCTTTTATTTTCATCTGGTGATCCAACCAGAAAGTCTGTTTTTCAAAAGAACAAGCTCTCCAACAGAATGTATGAGTTACAGAGATGAGACAAATCATTTACCACTGACAGGGGTGCTTACAATGATCAGCTTTTATTTATGTTAAACCTTTATCCCAAAAAGGAACAAAACTGCTCGCTGTAACTGCTTATAAAGTGTGAACTGGAGTTTGGTTTTAATTTGCTAGTGTATCTAAATCTGCTAATACATCTAACACTCTCCTACCCCCAGACTGAAAATTCAGCTGTCCAAATGTTCCCCTCTGTGCTCCCTTATCCGGGGATGGGGGGCATGCTAATACAGGAGGTGTGTTACTGGCCAGATCACCAGGGGAAAACAAAGGGGGGAAAAAGCCAAGTGCATGTCAAGCATCCCTGTGTACAAGTCCTGGCTGTTCTACAGTGAGGGGAAAAAGTATTTGATCCCCTGCTGATTTTGTACGTTTGCTCACTGACAAAGTAATGATCAGTCTATAATTTTAATGATGGGTTTATTTTAACAGTGAGAGACAGAATAACAACAAAAATATCCAGAAAAACGCATTTAAAAAAGTTAGAAATTAATTTGCATTTTAATGAGTGAACGAAGTAATTGACCCCTTCGCAAAACATGACTTGGTGCTTGGTAGCAAAACCCTTGTTGGCAATCACAGAGGTCAGACGTTTCTTGTAGTTGGCCTCCAGGTTTGGACACATCTCAGGAGGGATTTTGTCCCACTTCTCTTTGCAGATCCTCTCCACGTCATTAAGGTTTCGAGGCTGACGTTTAGCAGCTCGAACCTTCAGCTTCCTCCACATATTTTCTATGGGATTAAGGTCTGGAGACTGGCTAGGCTACACCAGGACCTCAATGTGCATTTTCTTGAGCCACTCCTTTGTTGCCTTGGCCGTGTGTTTTGGGTCATTATCATGCTAGAATACCCATCCACAACCCATTTGCAATGCCCTGGCTGAGGGAAGGAGGTTCTCACCCAAGATTTGACAGTACATGGCCCCGTCCATCGTCTCTTTGATGCGGTGAAGTTGTCCTGTCCCCTTAAAAGGAAAACACCCCCAAAGCATAATGTTTCCACCTCCATGTTTGATGGTGGGGATGGTGTTCTTGGGGTCATAGGCAGCATTCCTCCTCCTCCAAACACGACAAGTTGAGTTGTTGCCAAAGAGCTTGATTTTGGTCTCATCTGACCACAACACTTTTACCTAGTTCTCTGAATCATTCAGATGTTCATTAGCAAACTTCAGACGAGCCTTTACATGTGCTTTGTTGAGCAGGGCGACCTTGCAGGCACTGCAGGATTTCAGTCCTTCACGGCGTAGTGTGTTACCAATTGTTTTCTTGGTGTCTATGGGCTTAGCTGCCTTGAGGTTATTGACAAGATTCTCCCGTGTAGTTCTGGGCTGATTCCTCACTGTTCTCATGATCATTTAAACTCCACGAGGTGAGATGTTGCATGGAGCCCAAGATTGAGGGAGATTGACAATTATTTTGTGTTTCTTCCATTTGCGAATAATCGCATCAACTGTTGTCACCCTCTCACCAAGCTGCTTGGCGATTTGTCTTGTAGCCCATTCCAGCCTTGTGTAGGTCTACAATCCTGCCCCTGACATCCTTGGAGAGCTCTTTGGTCCTGGTCATGGTGGAGAGATTGGAATCTGATTGCTTCTGTGGAGAGGTGTCTTCTATACAGATAACAAGCTGAGATTAGGAGCACACCCTTTAAGAGAGTGCTCCTAATCTCAGCCCGTTACCTGTATAGAAGACACCTGGGAGCCAGAAATCTTGCTTATGAATAGGGGATCAAATACTTAATTTACTCATTAAAATGCAAATCAATTTATAACTTTTTTGAAATGCGTTTTTCTGGATTTTTTTGTTTTTGTTTCCCACTGTTAAAATAAATCATTTCTTTGTCAGTGGACAAACCTACAAAATCAGCAGGGGATCGAATACTTTTTTTCCTCACTGTAGCTATTGAACACAATCGAAACAAAGCAGCTTTTTTATATATGGAGAGAAAATGTGTTATATAATATACCTCATAGCTGTCCCTGATTGGGAGGGACTATCCTCCTTATTTGTCCCTCTACCTGGTCTGATGTATAGACCTGAATAAATAAAAATACACTATAAGGGTGTATATTTTAAAAATATGAAGTGCATTCTGCAAAACTGCATGTACATTCATTCTGTGCAAATATGGGAAAACATGAATGTTACTAAGCTATTTTATCTCTAGGTTGAATATTTATTTATACAAATACAGTGAATTGGGAAAATACTGCATTATGGCCACTAGATGGAGCTGGCAATCATATTAAATAAATCATGGTAAATAATTATGATGTTCAGCACCGCCTAGTGGCCATAATGCAGTATTTTTTAATTTCACGCCACTTTTTATAAATAGAATTGGATCTAATGAGAAAGAGGTTTTTCACATCAGCGGTGTTGGCCGATGTTGCCCAGTACAGCTCCAACACAAAAAAATGTAACTATGTCCTATGGCTTCAGTTCACACCAACACGCTGCATTGGTGTGATCTTAAAAAAGGGAGGGAATGTTGCGTTTGTGCACAGCATATTCTGATGCACTGTAACGCATTGCAACACGCTGCATCTTATGAGGATAACATTAGAAAGTTTGGGGAAACTCACACTCTGCACACAGACATAATATCCCAAATGCATCAAAAAATGCCAATTTATTTACGCTGTACGTGTGTGTGTGTGTGTGTATAAGCTCTGGAGGAGGTCTGCTTGTCATGCAGGCAGCCATATTTACTTGTTATCTATGCTGATTCTGCTGCAGGCTTTTTCAGTACTAAACAATGGTTGTGCTTAAGGCTTCCATCACATTTGTGCATTGTGGGAAGGTGCGCAAAATCATGCACTAAAACACACAGCCCTTTTGCTGATGCATGGTGGTGGCATTAACTCCTAATGGCGCCCCACTCATCTAATTAACATGCCTTACAAAGTACCATGTGTTTTGGTGCGCCAGAATTTTTCAAAAGGGTCATGCACTTTTTTAGTGAGTTTTTCACGCACAGGACAGCTCATAGAAATGAATGAGATGCCCTAAAAAGGACAATCAGAAACCCACAAAACCGCATAAATGCTCTGCCACAGTTGCATAGGTGTGAATAGAGCCATGCTGCTCTTTCTCACAGTACAAGTATATGGGGTTGATTTACTAAAACTGGAGAGTGCAAAATCAGTTGCAGCTGAACCTGTTGCCTTATGTGGTGTACACACGACCGGACTTTTCGACTGAACTGGTCCGACGGAACGAATCGGTCGGACAATACAATCGTGTGTGGGCTTCATCGGACCTTTTCTGTCGAAAAATCTGTCGGACTTTAGAAATAGAACATGTTTCAAATCTTTCCGACGGACTGGAGTCCGATCGAAAAATCCGTTCGTCTGTATGCTAGTCCGATGGACAAAAAAGAACGCAAGCTATTGGCTACTGGCTATGAACTTCCTTATTCTAGTCCCTTCATACGTCATCACGTTCAAAACTATCGGACTTTGGTGTGATCGTGTGTAGTCAAATTTGTTTCATTGGAACTCCGTCGAAAAGTCCTTTGGGGTTCAGTCCGACGAAAAGTCCGGTTGTGTGTACACGGCATTATAGCAGGTTAAACAGCAAAGTGCTTGTGCTGTCTAATCTGTCCCTTTCTATGCTGTAAAAAACCTGGTTGATCCTGCCTGTTCCTGTGTCCCCTTATGTAAACTGTCTACGGTAATCATGGCTGCTGATCCATGATACCGTGATCAGTTTACGTGCCCCTGCCTGCCTGTCTGTCAGCTCCTGTGTGTGCGGTTGTGAGCGATCTCTTCCTCGCCCTTCACCTGTCCTCTTGCCACTATTAGTAGCAGGCAGTAAAGTCAAAGAAAGATTACTGAAAATCCCTCTGTTCTATCAAGCCATCTTACACACATGTACATGTTTGTATAAAATTATGCCTCTAAATGCCTCTAAATACCTTCTTTCAAATCTTTTCTGGTTGGTCACATGACCTCTGGGAGAGGCTGAGCGGACAGCACAGCGGTCATGTGACCTCCCAGCTGACCCCCGAGGGGTACCAGTAATCTTTCTTTAACTTTACAACCACTTTATGCTTTGACAAAAAAAAAAAAAAACTGAAAGCTGATTGGTTTCTATGCAGAGTTGCGCCAGATTTTGCACTCTCCAATTTTAGTAAATCAACCCCCACGAGTCGACCTACTAAATCCAAAACAATGCACTCCCTATGTGGCTGATATCTCATTTCAACAGTTGGTAACGCGATGGGCAGAGTTTGCGTAATTCCTTTTCTGCGTTTTGTAGATAATGTTCTGTACACATCTCTATCTTTAATGTAATAACAAAAATATGGAAGTGCAAGTATAAGTAAGGGTGAAAAACGTATAAAAATTACTTTATGGTAAACAACGCAACGTGCGCTCAATGGAAATACATCATACTTTCCCTTTAATGCATGTGAGGGGTGCCGTAGGTAAAGCAAGTTGGCAAATCACCCTGAGCGTAGGATGTAAAGCATAAAGAATATATTCAAGTGGATTAGGGGAGTTGGCAGGTATTTTTCATGTTTTATTATTGTATAGGGAGGAACACCTAGAATCTCTGCCTCCAGCACTGTATTAAATATGTTACACATATATTGGTTTTACTGCACTATTTTTTTAAATTTTTATTGTATATATTTTTTTAATGCTGAAGTTTTCAGTATGAAATTGACTGTCTGCTTTTAAACCATTACTTCATTGGCAACAAAGTAAAATTAAATGAGGTCCTCAAAAAAAAAAAAACTTTCCCTTTTAGGGCCCAGTCACACTTCAGCGCTGTGTTGCGGTGCATTAAACAAACTTGTTGAAAAAAAACAAACCTGTTGTGTTGCGCAGTTTTGTGAAGTGCATTAACCCCTTCCTGCCTAGCCCCGGCATCCCTTTAACAGTCTTTATGCGCTGGGTGGGAAGGACTAGCCTATCACATGATTAGCTGTCACAGTGGTCACATGATCAAGAGCCAATTCTGCTGGATCCTTTCTGGATCATTAGTACAGACCAAAAGTTGTCACTGTGCCGGGAGCGATCAGTGTGTGCGATCCTAGCACAGAAAGCGCTACTGCCCATAGAAGCATATGTGCGGCATGTGGGCATTAAAGCTCCAACGCCTTTACCACTGTACATATATGTTATGTGTGTGGCAAGAGGTCAAGGCCCCGTTCACAGCAACGCATAGTGGTAACGAGCTAAGCGATCCCAAATTGCAAGATGTGAACGGGGGCCTAAGGGAGCACGTTCATTTTTAATAAACTACCAATGCAAACACATCATAACCAAAAATTATTATTTTACGGATTATATGGCGCCAACATTTTGCGCAGCGCTTTACATTTTAAGAGAGATAGTACAGTTGCAATACAAAATAGGAGAGTTAGGAGGGCTCTGCTCCTGAGAGCTTACAATCTAATAGGGAGGGGCAAAGGGAACAAAAGGTATTAAAAGTGAGGGATTAGCTTATGTGAGAATTAAAAGATTCAGCTGTTACATGGGGTGAGGATCGGCTTCCCCAAATAAATGAGTTTTCAGGAATCGCCTAATAGTGGACAGAGTAGGAGATAGCAAGACAGATTATGGTACAGAATTCCAGAGGATGGGAGAGGCTCTGGAGAAGTCCTGGAGACGCACATGAAATGGACATTCACCATTTTTGGTATGGGCATTGTGGAGATGCCTTGCCCACCACTGTATTAGTGCATCAGGGTGTTATTCACAATGAAAGGCACCACAATGCACTGTGGTACAAACATTGTGTTAACAATCCAAATGGGCCCTTTTTGAAACACTCAGCCCGATTTGTGGCATATGTTATATGTATGTACATCCTAGTTAAAGTGTTCAGACATCAATCTTGAAAGCCCTCTAGTCATAAAAAAACTGACAGACTAATTCTGACCTTACACTGTAAGATTTCTCTCATTCAGCCCCAAATTTTAGATCGAAGAATGTCGGGTGGGAGGGTGCCGACAGGCCCACCCATGGCCCAATTTTCAGCTGGCTTAACAGACTGAACAGACTGAAAATCGCTCCATGTATGGCTTACCTTTAGGCTCCAACAAAATGGCTGCCTCTACAGTGTTTAAGCAAGGTGTATGCCTCAGAACCCATATCTTTATACAATTTTAGGTATTTGTGGGAGCCAGACAAACATGAAAGAGATAAAAGAAGTTTGTTTTTGCTTCTTTAGTAGATTTTTCTTCTCACAGTTTGTTTTCTAATCTCTCACGTGGTTTCTTTTACGTTGTTCTCGAGGACATCTACGTTCTTGTTCTTTATCCTTGTCTCTCTCACGCTCCACACGCTACGAGAGATATTTCCAGAGATAAATCTCTCCCTGAATGTTTGACAGGAGAGAAAGCTTGATGTGTGAGAGAGTTCCAAGAAAGACCAAAAGGGTCACTTGAAAAATGGCCGCCTCACTGTGCAAAGCTCCTCTGTCTAAAACATGAGGCCAGCCGGCTTCCAGCCTTCGCATGTGTACATTTGCGTTTGTATTTACCCAGCAGTTTAAACATAAATATATCTTTACATCCCCTAGGCCTCAAAACTCAGCCAATTAAGTCTCTATGGAAACCTGAACCAAAGGCCATTATTCTTCACCGTGGCCGACTTTTATTTGTGTAATTTACTTGGTATTTGTTTATGGTTCAGTTCAAACAGCGCGTCTATGCGAAATCCATGCGTAATTTTAAAAGGATAAATGAGGGAAAGTCCAGTTTAGAGGTTTTTTTTTTTTTTTTTGTTTAACGTATTTTTAATAAACTCCTGCTTTTTTATTTTTTTTTCATTGCCATCCTCTCTGAGGGAAGAAGGGTTTCGAGTGTTAAGGGATTTCCTGATGGGGAGGATTTGTTTTAATCATTTCAGTTAGTTACGAGCGTACGTAACGTGGGTGAGTGCTATCGCAGGCTTCCCACGGGCCTGTTGTTCTGGGGGAAGATTTCCCAGCCCTGGGGGGGAATAGGGAAGCCGAAGAAGGAGGAGGTGATTGTAGAAGAGGTAGACGATGAGGAGCTGGGAGACTGGACCAGTGTGAGAGAGGTCTGTGTGGGGTGACGTAAGAACGCAGAGAGAGGGGCCCAGCAGGAAGCAGTCTGGGATGGGGTTAGCTGCTTCACTTTTGAAGGGATCAAAACACAGGATCCCCTTCTGAGTGTCTGTGAAACCCTCGCAGACTTCTCTGTCCCTACATCCCCTCTACAGCAGATGACCAGCTCTGCTGTTGTACGGCCTCAGTTCAAACCCGTCTTCATACTGCATGTGCTTTGTCTGCAGGCAGCATCCTGTAATAAAGCTGGTATAAATATTTAAAAAAATAAATTTGGTGTAATAAACAGTTAAATAGGTTAAATCTTTACAGCAATGTGGGATTTTAAAGTGAATTATACACCAGGGTGGATTTGATTTAAGGCCCCTTTCACACTGGGGCGGGGGCGGCATCAGCGGTAAAACGCTGCTATTGTTAGCAGCGCTTTACCGTCAGTATTTGGCTGCTAGCGGGGCGGTTTTACCCCCGCTAGCGGCGAGAAAGAGTTAAAAACCACCGCAAAGCGCCTCTGCAAAGGCGCTTTGCCGGCGGTATTGCCGCTCTGTCCCATTGATTTCAATGGGCAGGAGCGGTATACACACCGCTCCAAAGATGCTGCTAGCAGGACTTTTTTTTCCCGATCTGCCAGCGCACCGCACCAGTGTGAAAGCCCTCGGGGCTTTCACATTGGAGACAAAGCAGCGTGAAAGGGGCCTAAATCAGAATTTTTAAAGAGCAACTGTCATCTCTGTCCCACCGACAGTCCCATTCCCTTTAATGGGACGGCTGGTGATGCAGCAGGGACACAACAAGGTCAGGGACGTGGTGGCGGCAGGTGAGTGGATGTCCGCTAACGGGCGCTGCCATGATGGATCTGAAATGACAGGTGCGCTTTAACCGCCTCAGCCCCAGAAGATTTTACCCCCTTCCTGACCAGAGCACTTTTCGCGATTCGGCACTGCGTCGTTTTAACTGACAATTGCGCGGTTCTGCGATGTTGCACCCAAACAAAATTGACGTCCTTTTCACCACAAATAGAGCTTTCTATTGGTTTTATTTGATCACCTCTGCGATTTGTATTTTTTGCGCTATAAACAAAAAAAGAGCGACAATTTTGAAAAAAACGCAATATTTTTTACTTTTTCCTATAATAAATATCCCCCAAAAATATATTAAAAAAACAACCTATTTTTTTCCTCAGTTTAGGCCGATATGTATTTTTCTACATATTTTTGGTTAAAAAAAATCACAATAAGCGTATATTGATTGGTTTGGGCAAAAGTTATAGCGTCTACAAAATAGGGGATAGTTTTATGGCATTTTTATTATTAATTTTTTTTTTAATAGTAATGGCGGCGATCTGCATTTTTTATTCTGACACATTTTTGGGACCATTGTCATTTATACAGTGATCAGTGCTATAAAAATGCATTGATAACTGTGTAAATGACACTGGCAGGGAAAGGGTTAAGTGTGTCCTAGGGAGTGATTCTAAAGGGGGGGGGGGGGATGGGCTACAACTCGCATGACAGCGATCACTGCTCCCGATGACAGGGAGCAGTGATCTCTGTCATGTCACAAGGCAGAATGGGGAAATGCTTTGTTTACATAGGCACTTCCCCATTCTGCGACTCTGTGACATGATCGCCGGGAGACCGACGGACATTGAGTCTGCCGGTCCCGCGGGCACGGTCACACTGTACGCGACGCGTGCCCGCTAACCCCGCCAATTAAAGGGGACGTACAGGTACGCCCATTTTCCCACCATTGTGCCGATGTATATCGGCGTGCAGCAGTCGGCAAGTGGTTAAATGTAAGGACTCATTCTTGCTGGTAGTTAAAATCTTTAATATTTGCAAACAAAATGAAGGTTTCCTATATAGAATAATAAGCTGTCAGGTTAGTAAAACAGCGATATCAGATCCGATTCAATCATACAGTTTGTAGTGTACATACTGTAGATTTGCAAAACAATGAGATAAGAGAATATTCCTGAACTTTGTTTCATCTCATGGTTACTGTGAAATTGTGCAAATGCATTAATGCAGTGCATGTTATCTCAGCTTGCAGAGCTTGGATTCATTGAATAAGTTTACCACAAATGTAAATATAGCAGAATATATAGCCTCATGCTACATAACTAAGCTCCATTTCATACTGAATAAACTAAATTATTAATGTATCTTAGATAGAAAACTATGTTTAGATAGATTTTTACTCAAAAGCATTTTATTAAAATAAATTAGATTTAAAATCTGTTTTTAAATAGAAAAAAATCTGATTTTTTTAAAAAATAATTGATTTTTTTCCACCCTTATATACACTCACTGCCAACTTTATCAGGTATACTTGTTCAATTGCTTGGAAACACAAATTGGGTGAATGATCAGCCAGTTTTCCTTGATGTTTTACAGTAAGTCGGAACCAAGGATAGAAATAATGTACGAATTCTCGTACGACAAAGGATTTTTTTTTTATTTGTTGTTTCTGATCATGCACAGTCTTTCGTATCTCATATTTCTCGTACAGAAACGGTACACATTAAACAAAAATCGTTCGTTTTGTTCATGTGCAAAAATTTTTTTAGAGTTTGTCCCTTCGGAAGTTTTCGTTTGCAAAGTCGGAATCGGATGTCAAAAGTTGTGTACACAGTATACAAAAAAATCAAACGATTGTGCCTCGTACGGAACTTTTCTTAAGATTTTCTCATATTCTCATTTACCGTCGGTATGCGGCCGCTAGCGGGGCGGTTTTACCCCCCGCTAGCGGCCGAGAAAGGGTTAAATACCACCGCAAAGCGCCTCTGCAGAGGCGCTTTGCCGGCAGTATAGCCGCGCCGTCCCATTGATTTCAATGGGCTGGAGCGGTAAAGGAGCGGTATACACACCGCTCCTTCACCGCTCCGAAGATGCTGCTGGCAGGACTTTTTTTACCGTCCTGCCAGCGCATCGCTCCAGTGTGATAGCCCTCGGGGCTTTTTCACTGGAATGAAAGTAGCGGCACTTTCGGGTCGGTTTGCAGGCGCTATTATTAGCGCAATTGCGCCTGCAAACCGCCCCAGTGTGAAAGGGCTCTAAGGGTAAATGCATAATATACATTTTTTAGAAGAGGAAGATAGAGGATGATGACATTGTTTTGGTGGTACTGCTTTGTCACATGATCAGTATGAAATGACTGTGATCAGTAGCTCAAAATGAATGTGACACCACTTCCATTGTATTCAGTGCTGCTAACTGTCAGAACTTGCTTTGGTGTCAGCCCTGTTGACCATCAGAACGTTGTAGAGGGAGGTAGGTTGTATGGTTTTCCACTATTGGGACATCTTCATATTCCTATTATTCTGAACCAAAATTTTAAAACAGGGATTTTGTATTCATATAGACCAAACCTGGGCAGATTGCTGTCCCAGAACCACATTAGGCCCTTTAGCTGTCCCTATCCAATCCTCAATGCCTCTCTGAAGCCTGTCAGCTTCCTCACTAAGGTTTACATACCCTACGAACCTTCCCAGGTCCAAAATAATATAAAGAATTAGAGGGACTTCACCCTCCCACTGTAATATTTTTTTCCGCCCTACCTACCTGGTGCTGTGTTCTGCACAGTAAAGATACCTACCCAGGAGATCCAGCGTTGTCCTGCTGAGATCCTCTCTCTGCAGCCGGTGTTCTGTCAAATAAGCCAACTCGTCAAAATCCCCAATTACATCACTTCTGGTGACTCTCCACCAGCAGAAATTGCAGATTTCGGAGATTTTGCCTGTTCTCACAGAATACCAGCAGCATATACACTATGGTACACGACGAGCTGTTTTGACCGAATACCGGCCAAGGAGTAAATAATTTGTTGCTGCCTTGGTGGCAGCCATGTTGTTGGTTACTTGCGGGCGGACTAACAATGTCCACTCATTATATTGTATACCGTAGTGTATATGCTGCTGGTGTTCTGTGAAAACAGCCAAGTCATCGAAAATCTGCAAATACTGCTGCTGGGGAGTTACCAGAAGTGACGTAATAGGAGATTTTGATGCGTTGGCTCTTTTGACAGAACACAGGCACTCTGGTTCCTTCTCCTGGGATGTCATCGGTAGGCTCTTCTGGATTCAGGCACACCTTCCGATGACGTCCCGCTAGGCCTGCCCCCCAATGCTTTGGTGAATGAAATGAGAACAATGCTCCCAGTGCCTTCTGGGATATGCATGTCACTTATCCCAAGAGGAACTGGTGGCACTGGTGGCACTGACTTGGCAAATAACAGAGGATGGGCGTGCTGGACAAAACTTTTTCTTAAAAAAAATTAAATAAATAAAAGAAAAAAGAAAAGAAAAGACTACGTATCTGAAGAGTGACGATTCACTTTAAATTGATTGTAATGTCTTAGTTATTTATAAACAAAAAAAAAAACATGTTATACTTACCTGCTCTGTTGGTTTTGCACAGAGCAGCCTAGATCCTCCTCTTCTCAGGTCCCTCTTCAGTGCTCCTGGCCCCTCCCTCCTGGTAAGTGCCCCCACAAGCAACTTGCTATGGGGCACCCAAGCCAAGTCACCGCTCCCTGTGTCCATTCAGACACAAAGCTTTGGCCTGGCCCCGCCCCTCTTTCTCCTGATTGGCTGAATGATTTTGATTAACAGCAGCGGGAGCCAATCCTGCCACGCTGTTCTCTCAGCCAAAGAGGAGGGCAGTCCCGGGCAGCATAGACACTCCTACAACATCGCTGGATAAAGACAGGCTCAGGTGAGTATTGGGGGAGCTGATGGGGGCTGCTGCACACTGGAGATTTTTTTATCTTACTGCATAGAATGCATTAGGATAAAAAAAACCTTCTGACTTTACAATCACTTTAAGTTTGGCCCACCACAACTGTCCCAATTTCTCGTGTAGCCCCTTGGAAAAATGAATTGCCCATCGCTGACATAGACTGTCATTCTTTTTCTAGTTTACCTTATAAAATCATAGGGCTATTTTTTCCTGTCTATACCAGCTGGAACATAATACAGTGTTAGCTTTATGACCATTAATAACGCTTTACTTTGCTGGTCACCAATGAATATAATTTGAGATGCATCTTTACTGCCCTCTAGTGTTATCTTCTGCAATTAGTGCAGTGTATACAGTATACGGCTGGAAAACAACCATATGGGTTATGTCTTCCTATCTAAAGTGCACACTTTGCAGTTTTGTTATATGTTTGGTAGGATGTAAAGTAACTGGGTTGTCTTCTCTTTCTACAGGCTTCTTATCCCACTCTATGATGTAGATACAGGACTAATCATCCTTGCTGCTCAGGTAAATTAACTTGCATTGTGGGCCTCTCACTTTGCCCCGGGGCAATTGTTAGAGCCCTTTCACACTGGGGCAGTTTGCAGGCGTTATTGCGCTAAAAATACCACCTGCAAACCGATCCAAAACAGCCGCTACTGTTTGTTCAGTGTGAAAGCCCGAGGGCTTTCACACTGAAGCAGTGCGCTGGCAGGAGAAGAAAAAAACTCCTGCAAGCCACATCTTTGGAGCGGTGAAGGAGCGGTGTATTCAACGCTCCTAAACCGCTGCTGCCCATTGAAATCAATGGGCAGCGCGGCAATACCGCGGCTATAGCCGCGCTATGCGAGCGGTTTTAACCCTTTTTTGGCCGCCAGCGAGGGTTAAAACTGCACCGCTAGTGGCCGAATACCGCCGCAAAAACTATGGTAAAGCAGCGCTAAAAATAGCGCTGTTTTACCGCCGACACCCCCACCGCCTCAGTGTGAAAGCAGCCTTACAGATGTGTCCACCTTGGGGACAATTGGGTTGATTGCAGGTGTCCGTTTTAGTTAACTCTCTCCTGACCACTGGCATTATATGAATTGCTGCTTGCATTATTCCATATGTCAATTTGTCAAGCACAAATTCACTTTACAGTGGCTTGAAAAAGTATTCATACCCCTTGAAATTTTCCACATTTTGTCATGTTACAACCAAAAACGTAAATGTTTTTTATTGGGATTTTATGTGATAGACCAACACAAAGTGGCACATAATTGTGAAGTGGAAGGAAAATGATAAATGGTTTCAAAATTGTTTACAAACAAATATGTGAAGAATGTGGTGTGCATTTGTATTCAGCCCCCTGAGTCAATACTTTGTAGAAGCGCCTTTCTCTGCAATTACAGCTGCAAGTCTTTTTGGGGATGTCTCTACCAGCTTTGCACATCTAGAGAGTGATATTTTTGCCCATTCTTTGCAAAATAGCAAAAGCTCTGTCAGATTGGATGGAGAGCGTCTGTGAACAGCAATTTTCAAGTCTTGCAACAGATTCTTAATTGGATTTAGGTTTGGACTTTGACTGGGTCATTCTAACACATAAATATGCTTTGATCTAAACCATTCCATTGTAGCTCTGGCTGTTTGTTTAGGGTTGTTGTCCTGCTGGAAGGTGAACCTCCATCCCAGTCTCAAGTCTTTTGCACACTCTAAGATTGCCCTGTATTTGGCTCCATCCATCTTCCCATCAACTCTGTTTCCCTGTCCCTGCTGAAGAGAAGCATCCCCACAACATGATGCTGCCACCACCATGTTTCACAGTGGGGATGGTGTGCGTGTTAGTTTTCCGCCACACATAGCATTTTGCTTTTAGGCCAAAACGTTCAATTTTGGTCTCATCTGACCAGAGCACCTTCTTCCACATGTTTGCTGTGTCCCCCACATGGCTTCTCGCAAACTGCAAACTAGATTTCTTATGGCTTTCATTCAACAATGGCTTTCTTCTTGCCACTCTTCCATAAAGGCCAGATTTGTGGAGCGCACAACTAATAGTTGTCCTGATGACAGATTCTCCCACCTGAGTTGTGGATCTCTGCGGCTCCTCCAGAGTTACCATGGACCTCTTGGCTGCTTCTCTGATTAATGCTCGCCTTGCCCGGCCTGTCAGTTTAGGTGGATGGCCATGTCTTGGTAGGTTTGCATTTGTGCCATACTCTTGGTTGATGGATTGAACAGTGCTCCGTGAGATATTCAAAGCTTGGGATATTTTGTTTAGAACCTAACCCTGCTTTAAACTGTCTGGTGTGTTTCTTGGCCTTCATGAAGCTGTTTGTTCGCTAAGGTTCTCTAACAAACCTCTGAGGGCTTCACAGAACAGCTGTATTTATATTGAGATTAAATTACACACAGATGGACTCTATTTACTAATTAGGTGACTTCTGAAGGCAATTGGTTCCACTAGATTTTAGTTAGGGGTATCAGAGTAAAGGGGGCTGAATACAAATGCACGCCACACTTTTCAGATATTTATTTGTAAAAAAAAAATGAAAATCATTTATCATTTTCTTTCCACTTCACAATTATGTGTGTTGGTCTATTACATAAAATCCCAATAAAATAAATGTATGTTTTTGGTTGTATAATGACAAAATGTGGAAAACTTCAAGGGGTATGAATACTTTTTCAAGGCACTGTAGATTTTGGTGGATCAGGACATGGTTTTTGTTATTGCCCATGGCTCTGATGGCTTGTGTGTGTTTTTGATCTCTCCTTTTCCTCTGTAGGGTGAAAGCACAATGTACTGCATGGAGGTCAACACTGAATCGCCATCTCTAGCGCAGCGTAAGTTTTCGATTTTGTTTATCTCTTGGAGTTACAAGCACGTATGTGTCAGTTATGTGACCGGGCAATTCTCTGTGTCTTCTAGTCTCCCAGTGCGTCACAGAACAGCAGACCCGTGGATTGGCACTGGTCCCCAAGCTCTGCCTTGATGTGATGAGCTGTGAGCTTCTTCGCCTGCTGCAGCTGACCGACAGGTTCATCATTCCTATCAGTTTTAGTGTTCCACGCAAGGTATCGCTGGCTGTCACACTTTTTCTATGCACAAGCAATGTGCTGCATTTGTATTGTATGCATTGTCTGACCTGTATTTAACTCTTATAGCTTTCACCCCACACATCACATTCCATACCACCATCTTCCTCCATCACACTGCCATGCTGTGCATGTACTCTGGACCCATGCCATTATCTCAAGCTCTTCACTCACTTTTTTTTAAATACAGAGGTGTCAACATCACTAAGGAAATGTTGGATGGCAGGGCTCATGATATGTGATGTTGGAGAACATGACTACTATATAATCAGCTACCACTAGCTGATGGGTTCCTGGTGAATACTGTGCAAAGACATCCAGCACAGCTAAGGCCCCTTTCACACTGCCATTTTACCGCGATTTTGAGGCTGCGATTTTGAGGCGATTTCGGCGAATGCCTAAACTTGAGGTCTATGGACTTCAATTCGCATGAAAGTCGGACCAAAGTAGTACAAGAACTACTTTGAAGTTGGCACGACTTGAAGTCGCACATATATGAATGGTTATCATTGGGGAGCGACTTGTCATGCAACTTTGCAGTCCCAAGTCGCAGAACAAGTCGCACAAGTGTGAAAGGGGCCTAAAGGAGTGGTATGTTATATGTAGATGGATGATACACATGGTAATGCTTAGAGCTGAGCTCTAGGCAAGCAGCTAAGATAAAATACACAATTGGAAGGATTCATAATTCTGACTAGCCAATGCTGAGATTTACACAGCTCAACCGGGTTGGTGATCTGAATTTCTTTTGCAGCTATGGTGGCCATAGATGGATCAAAATTTGGCCAGTTCAGCAGGGACCTGCCGAATTTCAGTACATGTGTAGTCACTGCAAGTGAACAGAAATCAGTCGGCCAATCAGCTTCTGTTCAACTGCTCTGTCGGATAAAAGCCGCTCGAGCTGCACTGCAGGCAATAGGATGCAGCACTGATCAGTGTATTCTGACAGCTGAGGAGGCTTCCACTGTCAGGTCACAATAGCACAGCAGGGCAGATTCCTCCAGCATGAAATGTGGGGGAATCAGTTCAGTTTTTTTTTCATTCAGCCCCCTGGCTGAATGAAAAAAACTGAACCATGTATGGCCAGCTTTAAATTGCACCTACGCTTTGCCCATTCGTTTCAAAGCCATGGGTTCACTAACACTCCCCCCCCCCCTTTCTCCCCATCTATCACTGTTACAGTCTGCTTATTGGAGCATACACAGGGATAATACTCTTTCCTCACTGCCACACGATAGTGATCAGAACTGGTGACTTTCCAGTGGATTAGAAGTTCATTTTTAAGTGTCAGCCACCAAAGCTAATATTTCAATATTTGTTAGATGCTGGGGAGTTTAACTACCTGACCATTTCATATATTATTTTGGGGTTCTGTTGGTGAGATTTCTGCATGTGAGTTTCTCAGTTGATCCTTACGAGAGGATCACACTCCTCCTGCTGCATTTTTGTTCACTTTATATTATGTAGAATGAACCAAGCAGAGCGGATACACACAAAGGTGGGTCCTCGGGTTAAATCCTGGCCACAGCACTATCTGCATTGAATTTGCATGTTGTTCCTGTGCTTGCATGGGTTTCCTCCAGCTACTATAGTTTCTTCACACTCTCCAAAGATATACTGGTAGGGTAATTGTGTGTCTAACTTGTCCTTAATATGTGTTCATATAGGATAGGGTCCTTAGATTGTAAGCTCTTTGAGGGCAAGGACTGATGTGAATTAATAATAAGTAGAGCAGCTGCATATATACCTTATACCTGTAGCTGCTTTTGGAGAGATAGACCCAGACTACGAATTCCACAGTCCATGTACTCATAGCACTGTCTTTAACACAACTTTTATCAATGCTTTGAATTTTATTCTGAAGAAATATGAAAATATTCCCTTGGGAATTAGACTATGCACTATTGCACCAGGCAACTTATGTGTCTGGCCTTTAATGGTCACCTGACACACTATATTTCTGTCTCCCATCTCATAGCTCCCAACTGTCCCTGATTTCGAGGGACTCTCCCTGATTTGGAGCAATGTCCCTCATTCCTCCTCATTTGTCCCTCATTTTGGTCTGATCTATATAGCTGTATATAAAATGCACTTTTTATCTATCAAAAAGTGTTTTACAGTGCTAAACCTTTCATCTGATTTCTAAATTACTGCATTTGTAAATTCCAAAAGCCAATATAAAGGAATTGTAGTGGTAAAAAAAAGCACTTGTGGGTTTAACCAATCTTGTTTTTTTGTACAATTCTCCTTTAAGGGGGCGTGGCAAGGGGTGTGTCCTATGCCTGCATACTTTTGCCGATAGGAGTCTCTCATTCCCATCTCAAAAAGTTGGGAGGTATGCATCCTGTCCTCTGACACTCTACTGTTTCCTCTGTGCCCTGCAGGCAGTACAGGAACTCCCACTTGACCTTTTTCCTGACACAACCGGATGCACAGCGGCGCACACTGCCCAGAGCTGGTGGTCAGGAGTCAATAAGCAGGTAAGTGGCACTGCATACTAGATCAATAGTTGTGGACACATCAGTAGAGAATATCTATAGCTTACAAAGTGGAGGAAGGGTAAGGTGACTTTATGATTGCAGCCAGTAAAATGTTAATATGTTCTCTGCCCATTCAGAATACAGCTTTTCCAGACAATAAATGCAATTTGCGCTGCAGTTCTTATAAATCAGCCTCTTTGTTCATGAGTGCTCACCATTGCACACTGTCAGATGATAGTTACTGAACAGTACATAAAAGTGGATCTAGCTAATGTGTGTTTGTGTGTGTGTATATATATATAGTAGAAATGGTGGTATGGATGGTTGACAATGTCAGAAAAATGGCACCAAGATCCCTGAAGATATATGTAAACAGGGGAGGTTTTTTGGTGGGATTTTAGGGGTGCCAGGCCAAAAAAATATATAATAACTTTACAATAGATAATACGAATGAAGAGGGGTGGTGGCGCTTCCTAGTTTGGGTAAAGGTGCCAGGTGTGAGAAAAAGGAAAATTAATTTTTATATTAATGCTCAGTGAGCTATGAATACGTGACTAATAAACAGGCTGTTATTCACTTAGCGAAATGATCCTGCCAGAAACATGACTCATCTTTAATCAGTGAGTGTTTCCTACTGGTAAATATACCTTAATGTGCACGTCTCTAAGTGTATGCTAGATTACTAGCTCCAAGTTACCCGTCCTATGTATTAATACTGGCATAAACCTTCAATTATAAATCATAAAAGAATATATATGCAGTGAAAATATGTGCAATAAAGAATATATATAAACAAATATTTTTATGAGTGCATAAAGACTTAGTGATAGTCCATAATTATATGTAGAACCCCCCTCGGGGTTAACATCCCAAATTAGTGAGTGCGAATATTCCAACAGGTCTTGCTGCGTGTAGCTAATAGTTCATCAAGTAAATTGAATTTCCATTCATAATAGTTGACATAAACACGGTGACTGTGAGTGTTCAAAAAATTCGGTGACTGTAAGTGTTCAAAAAATTCCACTTGTGACTTCGTGCTCCCCCTCAAGTGTCCCCACTCACCAGATCCCCTCACCCCCACGGGGGCAATGCGCTTATCTTTAGGCCCACCACGGTTGCTCCACCGATCTCATCCAAAGGTCTGGGGTAATTCACCTTCCTGTAGATGTTATCTCTATGGTTGGCTCCTCATAGAGGAAAAAAGCTATAGGCTCCCATAATGTAGTAAAAACGCTGGGTTTTATTTAAGACACAACAACTTGGTCCAAACGATAACAGCTTTTTAAAAATAAGTATAAAAATATATATTTTAAAAATCCTGGATAGCCTAAATGTAGCTCACAAGCTGCACACAGTGCCACTAGTATTAATGGGCAACTGGTACAGAGTGTGTCGGCTAACACAGCAAAGGATGCTGAATGAGTGATTGTGGAATCAGCAGCAGCACGCTGCGTTCCACCTGCATTCCAGCTGCCTCTACCAGGAAGTGACGTAGCGTGCGTGGCGCCGTCGTACGCGTTTCGTCATTGACGTCCTCAGCGACGGTGCCAAGCACGCCACGCACTACGTCATAAATAGGAGGGCCGCCATGTCCATCCCGTCCCACACCTAAGAGTCGGCCAATCATAATACAGGAAGGGGCGGTGCATTCAGAACGATGTCTGTGCAGTGTCAGCAGTGGGGTATAATTAAAACGGACGGCAAAATTGGATGTATTCTAACTAATTTACATGGATACCATGGCAGACCCTCCGCAACCATTATAAACACATTGTTAAACCACATAGTTCATGCAGAAACTAAAAATAATATCAAAATAATATAAAAATGTATAGAGGTCTTGAAAAATATATTGCATGTTCAATACCCTTCTTCCTGAGTTTTCTATAGGTGTTCTCCCTAGAAAACTCAAGAAGAACCCGAAACGCATTATGAGAAGAAACTGAAAATGTATGTTAAAAAAGGAAAAGATCTAGGTATCCTAAACAATAAAGAGGCTGAATACTTGGTATCCAACTCTACGAAGACCCCAGTCATCTATTATACACCAAAAATCCATAAAAGACTTATTAAGCCACCAGGTAGACCCATCATCAGTGGCATCAACTCAGTCTTCTCCAGGCTAGGTGAATATCTAGACAAGTTTCTCAAACCTCTTGTCTGTAAAGGGAAATCCTACCTAAGGGATAGCGCCCAACTCTTGGAAGAATTACAATCAATAAATGGAGCCCAAGATTGTCTACTAGCCACCATAGATGTCAATTCCTTATATACAAGTATTGTGCAGCAGGATGGCCTACTGGGTGTAGAAAAAGCCTTACATGAGCTTACGTCGATGAAACAAGAACAAATTAACTTCATCCTTGAAGGTTTACAGTTGGCCATGACCTGCAACTATTTTTGGTACAATCATGATTATTATGTTCAAACTAAAGGAGTTGCTATGGGCGCACGGTATGCCCCGAGTGTAGCCAACCTACTTATGACAATGTGGGAGGAAGAGTACATCTATGCCAAACGAATTCCCATACTAAAAATGTACCGTAGGTACATAGATGATCTGATCATAATGTGGGAGGGCACACCAGATACGTTTGAAGATTTCCTGAGAAGTCTGAATACTAATAAATATGGCCTGACATTCACTGGGAAGTGTAATAATCAGAAGATTGAATACCTGGACCTTGAGATTATGAAAAATGGGAATGAATTATATACTAGAGCGCACTTTAAGACAACAGACAGAAATGGGTATATCCCAATAACCAGCTGTCATCACCCCCGATGGAAAGGGAATATGCCCAAAGGCCAGCTCATCAGACTGCGGAGGAATTGTGCAAAAACAGAGGATCACCTAGAGCAAGCAGACACTCTGATTGAACGTTTTTTAGAAAAAGGATACAAGCTAGATCTACTAACGAAACTTAAAAATAATATAGCACAAATGGACCGAAAAAATCTGGTCTGTAAAATGAAGAAAAAGGAGAATAAATCTAGCATGGCGTTTATCACTGGGTTTAATACCCAGTATAAAGAGTTTGAGCATATTCTGACAAAGTATTGGTCCATCTTAAAACAGGATCGCGTCCTAGCAGACATATTACCAAATAAACCTAAGGTAATATACAGAAGAGCCCCTACACTGCGAGACTACTTAGTCCACAACGTAATTGAACCTCCCAAGTCTATAAAGATATTCCCAGACATGAAGGGGTTTTACAAATGCCAAAAATGCCTACCTTGTAGGGCTAGTAAAAAGCAACCCCGGAAGAAAGAGACCTTCAAATCTACAACTGAAAATAAAGAATACCGCATCAGGGAACTTATCACCTGCCAGAGCACGCATGTAACGTATGTTATAGAATGCCCATGCAAGCTACAATACGTGGGCAGAACCACCCGCCCCCTATATGTACATATAAGGGAGCATATTAAAAACATAAAAAAGGGGTTCCCTAAGCATCATTTGTCACGTCACTTTGATGCAGTACATAGACATGACCCATCAGGTCTAATCTTTTATGGGATTGATTGTGTTAGGAAACACTGGAGAGGGGGTAATACAACTATATCAATATCACAAAACGAAACTGCTTGGATATACCGGTTGGGGTCCCTTGCCCCAAGGGGCCTCAACCTAGACATTGACCTAAACTGTTTTACAGCCAACCCCTAAGCGTCCTGTAGAGTATAGCTATAATTATACACTTGGGAGGAGAAATGGCGTCACTGGTCACCTACTTCTTTGTAGGGTAACGTGGGGACCATTCTAGGCCAGCAACATGGTCGGCGTAAACAAGTTTGATGGGTGCTGCTGGCATGGGATGATCTCACCTTTTATGTACTCTTTCCATTGTTTGAGATGCTACAAGAAAGCTCGTATTCCCCCATATTGTAAAAAATGTAAAGATTAATAGCGTAGTAACTGTAAATGATGTGTACTCTACTTCCCTGTAATCAACCAGGACTCAGGGTTTTTTTATATAAAACCATCTTGAGGACCTCTGAATACATATGTAGTGGTTGGTACTCATGTGCCCATTAATATATGTGGACATATGTACACCAGCACTAAAGCACTGTGGAACTAGCCATGTAGATATGCTGGCGTATATATGATCGGACAGTGAACAGACCGCCTATAATGTAAATTCCCTTTTGGATATATTCCTCATACACGAATCTTCTCCATCTTAAATCAACTCTGCTCAAAGCAGGAACCTTGATGGCCCTTAGTTTCCTCAGTTCATAAGTTTATCACGCATAGTAATATAATGCGCTGAGTGCATATATTGCACAGAATAATAAGACCCCTGGGTAGGGTATTGAACATGCAATATATTTTTCAAGACCTCTATACATTTTTATATTATTTTGATATTATTTTTAGTTTCTGCATGAACTATGTGGTTTAACAATGTGTTTATAATGGTTGCGGAGGGTCTGCCATGGTATCCATGTAAATTAGTTAGAATACATCCAATTTTGCCATCTGTTTTAATTATACCCCACTGCTGACACTGCACAGACATCATTCTGAATGCACCACCCCTTCCTGTATTATGATTGCCCGACTCTTAGGTGTGGGACGGGACGGACATGGCGGCCCTCCTATTTATGACGTAGTGCGTGGCGTGCTTGGCACCGTCGCTGAGGACGTCAATGACGAAACGCGTACGACGGCGCCACGCACGCTACGTCACTTCCTGGTAGAGGCAGCTGGAACGCAGGTGGAACGCAGCGCGCTGCTGCTGATTCCACAATCACTCATTCAGCGTCCTTTGCTGTGTTAGCCGACACACTCTGTACCAGTTGCCCATTAATACTAGTGGCACTGTGTGCAGCTTGTGAGCTACATTTAGGCTATCCAGGATTTTTAAAATATATATTTTTATACTTATTTTTAAAAAGCTGTTATCGTTTGGATCAAGTTGTTGTGTCTTAAATAAAACCCAGCGTTTTTACTACACTATGGGAGCCTATAGCTTTTTTCCTCTATGAGGAGCCAACCATAGAGATAACATCTACAGGAAGGTGAATTACCCCAGACCTTTGGATGAGATCGGTGGAGCAACCGTGGTGGGCCTAAAGATAAGCGCATTGCCCCCGTGGGGGTGAGGGGATCTGGTGAGTGGGGACACTTGAGGGGGAGCACGAAGTCACAAGTGGAATTTTTTGAACACTTACAGTCACCGAATTTTTTGAACACTCACAGTCACCGTGTTTATGTCAACTATTATGAATGGAAATTCAATTTACTTGATGAACTATTAGCTACACGCAGCAAGACCTGTTGGAATATTCGCACTCACTAATTTGGGATGTTAACCCCGAGGGGGGTTCTACATATAATTATGGACTATCACTAAGTCTTTATGCACTCATAAAAATATTTGTTTATATATATTCTTTATTGCACATATTTTCACTGCATATATATTCTTTTATGATTTATAATTGAAGGTTTATACCAGTATTAATACATAGGACGGGTAACTTGGAGCTAGTAATCTAGCATACACTTAGAGACGTGCACATTAAGGTATATTTACCAGTAGGAAACACTCACTGATTAAAGATGAGTCATGTTTCTGGCAGGATCATTTCGCTAAGTGAATAACAGCCTGTTTATTAGTCACGTATTCATAGCTCACTGAGCATTAATATAAAAATTAATTTTCCTTTTTCTCACACCTGGCACCTTTACCCAAACTAGGAAGCGCCACCACCCCTCTTCATTCGTATTATCTGTGGTTATAGACCCCTTTGGGGGCTTATATTAGGGGAGGCAGCACACCTAGACAGATCCGTAAGCGTGATCATTTATTCCCTTTATTAATAACTTTACAATACTCCAAAAAATGTAAAAGCATAGCAAGGTTTATTACATAGAATACAATTTTAAAATTATTGGCTGTACAAATGATACGCAGATACAAATATACATCTAACTAACAGATGGAAAGAGTGGTAACTCAGAAATAGCATGGAGTGACTTATCCCGACATGTTTTGCCTCTTGGGGCTTCCTCAGGGGAAGTTTTTTGAGACTTGGCTGTGATACTGTGAGTTGAAGTAAAGCCAAATGAAAAAACGGACACTGGATGGCATAAAGATCAAGCCGACCAAAAAAAGCCCAGAACAGAGTTAAGCAGCCGGTTTACTTGACCAAAATAGGTCTAGAGAAAAGCCAAGGGTGCCTAAGTTACGGGATAATATCTCATATAAAGAGATGTAACAGCATGGCAACCCTGGTAGTGTCTGACGCTGGTATTGGATGTGTTTTTCACTTACTTTTTTATGCACAGTATTTGCACTTTGTTGTAATCATCTAGACCTGTCAGCGCTGTGGTATTTATACCCTTTTTTCCATTTGTGCCAATATTGACTGGTATTTGGTTGTGTTCATAATTCCCTCTACCTTGACTAAGGCCCATGTTCCAGCTGAAGAAAAACAGCCCCAAAGCATGATGCTGCCACCAACATGCTTCACAGTGGGTATGGTGTTCTTTTGGTGATGTGCAGTGTTGTTTTTGCGCCAAACATATCTTTTGGAATTATGGCCAAAAAGTTCAGCCTTGGTTTCATCAGACCATAACACATTTTCCCACATGCATTTGGGAGACTTCAGATGTGTTTTTGCAAAATTTATCTGGGTTTGGATATTTTTTCCTATTTCCTATTTATTGTTTCCGTCTTGCCACTCTACCCCATAGCCCAGACATATAAAGAATTAGGGAGATTGTTGTTACACAGCCAGTACTTGTCAGATATTCCTGCAGCTCCTTTAATGTTGCTGTAGGCCTCTTGGAAGCTTCCCTGACCAGTTTTCTTCTCGACTTTTCATCAATTTTGGAGGGAC
The DNA here is from genome assembly GCF_042186555.1 of Aquarana catesbeiana. Taxonomy (NCBI): domain Eukaryota; kingdom Metazoa; phylum Chordata; class Amphibia; order Anura; family Ranidae; genus Aquarana; species Aquarana catesbeiana. Next base: position 104,591,695 of record NC_133329.1, on the reverse strand, counting down.
AACCAGTTCTTGGTAATGTCACTGTTGTGCCATATTTTCTCCACTGTCTTCACTGTGTTCCACGGTATATCTAAGAGCCCTTTCACACTGGGGCGGGGGCGGCGTCAGCGGTAAAACGCCGCTATTATTAGCGGTGTTTTACCGTCGGTATGCGGCCGCTAGCGGGGCGGTTTTACCCCCCGCTAGCAGCCGAGAAAGGGTTAAATACCACCGCAAAGTGCCTCTGCAGAGGCGCTTTGCCGGCGGTATAGCCGCGCCGTCCCATTGATTTCAATGGGCAGGAGCGGTAAAGGAGCGGTATACACACCGCTCCTTCACCGTTCCGAAGATGCTGCTGGCAGGACTTTTTTTACCGTCCTGCCAGCGCATCGCTCCAGTGTGAAAGCCCTCGGGGCTTTCACACTGGAATGAAAGTAGCGGCACTTTTGGGTCGGTTTGCAGGCGCTATTATTAGCGCAATAGCGCCTGCAAACCGCCCCAGTGTGAAAGGGCTCTAATGCCTTGGAAATACTTTTGCACCCTTATCCTGACTGATACCTTTTACCAATGAGATCCCTCTGATGCTTTGGAAGCTCTCTGTGGACCATGGCTTTTGCTGTAGGATGCAACTAAGAAAATGTCAGGAAAGACTTGTTAGAACCACTGAACTTTATTTGGGGTTAATCAGAGGCACTTTAATTGATGGCAGGTATGTACTGACTCCTATTTACCATGAGTTTGAATGTGATTGCTTAATTCTGAACACAGCTAGATCCCCAGTTATAAGAGGGTGTGCACACTTATGCATATATAATTTCCAAATGTATTGGGACGCCTGCCTTTACACATACATGAACTTAAATGGCAACCCAGTCTAATGCCCCCTACACACGGTCGAACATTGATCGGACATTCCGACAACAAAATCCATGGATTTTTTCCGACGGATGTTGGCTCAAACTTGTCTTGCATACACATGGTCACACAAAGTTGTCGGAAAATCCGATCGTTCTGAACGCGGTGACGTAAAACATGTACATCGGGACTATAAACGGGGCAGTAGCCAATAGCTTTTGTCTCCTAATTTATTCTGAGCATGGGTGGCACTTTGTGCGTCAGATTTGTCTACACACGATCAGCATTTAAAGGATCGGATTTTGTTGTCGGAAAATTTTATAGCATGCTCTCAAACTTTGTGCGTCGGAAATTCCGATGGAAAAAGTCCGATGGAGCCCACACACGGTCGGAATTTCCGACAACAAGCTCCGATCGCACATATTCCGTCGGAAAGTCCGACTGTGTGTACAGGGCATTAGTCCACAGGGTTCAGTATTGAGTTGGCCCACCCTTTGCAGCTATAACAGCTTCAACTCTTCTGGGAAGGCTGTCCACAAGGTTTAGGAGTGTGTCTCTGGGAATGTTTGACCATTCTTCCAGAAGCGCATGTGTGAGGTCAGGCAGTGATGTTTGAGGAGAAGGCCTGGCTCGCAGTCTGCGCTCTAATTTATCCCAAAGGTGTTCTATCGGGTTGAAGTCAGGACTCAGTGCAGGTCAGTTAAGTTCCTCCACCCCAAACTCGCTCATCCATGTCTTTATGGACCTTACATTGTGCACTGGTGTGCAGTCATGTTGGAATAGGAAGGGGCCATCCCCAAACTTTTCCCACAAAGTTGGTAGCATGAAATTGTTCAAAATGTCTTGGTATGCTGATGCCTTAAGAGTTCCCTTCATTGGAACTAAGGGGCCAATTTGGGCCCAACCTCTGAAGAATAACCCCACACCATAATCCCCCCTCCACTAAATGATTTGGGCCAGTGCACAAGTCCTGACCTCAACCCGATAGAACAACTTTGGGGTGAATTAGAGCAGAGACTGCGAGCCAGGACTTCTTGTCCACATCAGTGCCTGACCTCACAAATGCGCTTCTGGATGAATAGTCAAACATTCCCATAGACACACTCGTAAACCTTGTGGACAGCCTTCCCAGAAGAGTTGTAGCTGTTATAGCTGCAAAGGGTGGGACAACTCAGTATTGAACCCTTCGGACTAAGATGGGCTGCCATTTAAGTTAATGTGCGTGTAAAGGCAGGCATCCCAATACTTTTGATAATATAGAGTGTGTGTGCACATATATATATTTAAGGTAAATGGGTGTAAGCTAAGTAATGTGTAATTGTAGCATTTACGGGTATTTAGTACCTCTCATAGAGATCACAGCATTCCCACTGAAAGCATCTTCATCACTCCAAATTAATGAAGTTGTCTTTGTTCATACGTGATGCAGGGTCAGCTGACTCAGAGATGACAACACATGTAGTAAATCCTGGCAAGTGTGCAGTTCTTAGCTGTGTTCACAAATGGCTGATGCAGACCAGCCTCTGTAGCAGCCTATTGCCTTCTGACTTGCTACAAAATGACAGTGTTGCAGTCTGATCACCATGGGAGAGGAGACTAGGGAAATACTTCCCCTGCCTGCAGCACACTGATGACATCATATCAGCCTAGGCACAGTCACGTGATTTGGGCTCAAAGATATTTTTTATGGTAAAGACACAGCTTTTCTGAACCATTTAAGATCTTTCCAAGACTTGAACGTTATCAGATGATGATCATTGAGTTCATGAGCATTTGTACATTAGCATCAAATGTGTGTTGATCTGTGTTTTTCTTAGTCACTATGTGGGAGATTTACTAAAATTGGTGCACACAGAATCTGGTGCAGCTGTGCATAGTAACCAATCTGCTTCTAACTTCAGCTTGTTCAATTAAGCTTTTACAATAAAACCTAGAAGCTGATTGGTTATTATACACAGCTGCACAAGATTCTGTGTGCACTAGTTTTAGTAAATCTCCCCTATGTGTGATTCCTCTAGATTAGGGATCTTCAAACAGTGGCCTGCAGGCCACATCCGGTCAAGTATGAGATTTTATCCAGCCCACAGTTGTGGGCAGATCCTCAGAGTACAGACTAAGGATTTAGATCAGTTGTTCTCTGGTCCCCCCCCCCCCCACACACACACAGTCTCCAGTACAGGTCTGATGGAGACCCTGATGTAAGGAGGCACTCTGATGGAAACCCTGGTGTAAGGGGGCAGACCCTGATGGAGACCCTGATGTAAGGGAGAACACTGATGGAGACCCTGATGTAAGGGAGAACACTGATGGAGACCCTGATGTAAGGGTGGACACTGATGGAGACCCTGATGTAAGGGTGGACACTGATGGAGACCCTGGTGTAAGGGTGGACACTATTGGAGACCCTGGTGTAAGGGTGGACACTGATGGAGACCCTGGTGTAAGGGTGGACACTGATGGAGACCCTGGTATAAGGGCAGACCCTGACGGAGACCCTGATGTAAGGGCGGACATGGATGGAGACCCTGATGTAAGGACGGACACTGATGGGGACCCTGATGTAAGGGCGGACACTGATGGAGACCCGGATGTAAGAGTGGACACTGATAGAGACCTTGATGTAAGGGCAGACACTGATGGAGACCCTGGTGTAAGGGCAGACACTGATGGAGACCCTGGTGTAAGAGCAGACACTGATGGAGACCCTGGTGTAAGGGCAGACACTGATGGAGACCCTGGTGTAAGGGCAGACACTGATGGAGACCCTGGTGTAAGGGCAGACACTGATGGAGACCCTGGTGTAAGGGCGGACACTGATGGAGACCCTGGTGTAAGGGCGGACACTGATAGAGACCCTGATGTAAGGGCGGACACTGATAGAGACCCTGATGTAAGGGCAGACACTGATGGAGACCCTGGTTTAAGGGCAGACACTGATGGAGACCCTGGTTTAAGGGCAGACACTGATGGAGACCCTGGTTTAAGGGCAGACACTGATGGAGACCCTGGTGTAAGGGCAGACACTGATGGAGACCCTGGTGTAAGGGCAGACACTGATGGAGACCCTGGTGTAAGGGCAGACACTGATGGAGACCCTGGTGTAAGGGCAGACACTGATGGAGACCCTGGTGTAAGGGCAGACACTGATGGAGACCCTGGTGTAAGGGCAGACACTGATGGAGAGCCTGGTGTAAGGGCAGACACTGATGGAGAGCCTGGTGTAAGGGCAGACACTGATGGAGAGCCTGGTGTAAGGGCAGACACTGATGGAGAGCCTGGTGTAAGGGCAGACACTGATGGAGAGCCTGGTGTAAGGGCAGACACTGATGGAGAGCCTGGTGTAAGGGCAGACACTGATGGAGAGCCTGGTGTAAGGGCAGACACTGATGGAGAGCCTGGTGTAAGGGCAGACACTGATGGAGACCCTGGTGTAAGGGCAGACACTGATGGAGACCCTGGTGTAAGGGCAGACACTGATGGAGACCCTGGTGTAAGGGCAGACACTGATGGAGACCCTGGTGTAAGGGCAGACACTGATGGAGACCCTGGTGTAAGGGCAGACACTGATGGAGACCCTGGTGTAAGGGCAGACACTGATGGAGACCCTGGTGTAAGGGCAAACACTGATGGAGACCCTGGTGTAAGGGCAAACACTGATGGAGACACTGATATAAGGGCAGACACTGATGGAGACACTGATGTTTTACTAAAGTTCTTTCTCTTTCTGGATCATATCATGCTGATTGCAAAAAAAGATTTAAGTATAATCAGCCAGTGGATATATGTAAAGTATACAATGTGGCCCTCATGTGGCTCTAGACATATGCAATTTGACAGTCTTCTTTTTATTTCCAGGTGGAAAAGGTCTCCTTAGACCCATCCCAGAGATCAGTCAATTCCTGTCTTGTAAGAAAGGAGAAAGAGACTGGTCATCCTGAGCAGAAACTGGCATCCCCAGGGCACAGTGTGAGTACAAAAACCTCACATTAGATAGGTCAGCCATATACATGCTTGCTGGTTGGTCAAAGGCGTTATTTATTCATACGTTCGAAGCAAAACTCCAATCACACAGTTAAACACAGAGTACTGAGGTGTATATTTATTTATATATATATATATATATATATACATATACATATATAGTTACCTGACAAAATAATTTGTAGGTCTTGTAGCTCTAGCGGTTTACACACCCCTAACCCCTCACTGTCTGAAGGGTGACAGTACTCTTCACAACCTAAAGCCTCTTTTTGCTGCCTTCCCTTCTCCAACATATTCAAAGGTAAATGAGTAAGCTTTAGCACAATGCTAACAATACGTTGTGCCCCCCTCACTCTATTAGTCTGCCTGTTAAACTCCCCTTCCAGCTCCCAGTGCCTGAAACATGTCAGATTAACGGCACTGTAACAGTAAGCATAACTTTCACAAAGCTGTGTTGTGTGTCTGATGCTGTTCACTGTTGTCATATTAAGCATTTAAAAATATACAGCTTGTACGTGGTTTTTAGAGTAGTGGAAAGTAGCCCCAACTGTATTCTAGGCACAGCTAGGATTTTGAAAGATGATAGTGGTGTTGGTGGTGGGAGCGGGGGGTCTCCTTGTATCAGGACCCAAGAATGGTCATGTGGGTTACAATGCAATGTCCTTATTAGCAAGAAAAAAAAACAGCCACATACTTCCAGTGCTCCGTGGTCCTTAACAGCGGGATGGCCACACCAGTGACGCATGCATGCTCGGTCCTATGCCCGGTGGATGCTGCCCTCGTCCTATAGGGATATCCAGTGTGAGACTACAAAAAACAAAAAGGGAAGGTGCAAACCTCTAGTGCATTACCCAAGTAAAAATATATTTACTAAAATGAAAGGAAGCCAATAAAATGCATACTAACAAGAGTACCAAGGTGTTCAGCCTGCTAGGCATGTGAAAAGGTAACACCTCCCTACCGATTGCCACTTGTTTGTTCATGAATACATATAAATGTACATAGGGGTGATGTTATTGCTCCATTTTTATATTTATTTTTTTCTGATTGCTCCACCCTTCCTGTTTGGTTGGGGGCAGATTTTGGTATGAATTACTGTATTTAAACACTAGGTATTTAGTGGTGCTGGTCAGCACAGCTCTAAAGAAGGGGGTGCACCCCCAAAACGCGTCAGCGTGCTCCATGTGAGGTTTTAGAAGCACTTGTACTTTCTACCTCATGTTTTCCTTTCATTTACATGCTTTACACCTTGGTACTCTTGTGAGTATGCATTTTATTGGCTTCCTTTCATTTTAATAAATATCTTTTTACTCGTGTAATGCACTAGGGATTTGCCCCTTCCCTTTTTTACTGTCCTTGTTAGCTTATATATTTTCCTGTCTTTTTATATTCTTCAGGAAGGGAGTGCTGTCTCCTCTCCCTCCAGCTCCGTCACCTCTCCCTCCAGTGGGATTGTTTCCAGCGCCAGTCAACGTTCTCTGCAAAGCATTCTGGGTAAGTGGTGATCATTCTGTGGGTGCACTTGTGTGAGCTAAAATGATGACCTTGGTTCCAAAGCTAGCATGTCTTTCTATTCTATGGGCTTTCTGTATCTTCTTAGCTGGCATTGCAGATGAGACTAAGTTCATGAAGTTTAACACAGAGAAAGTAAAATAAACCTGCGCTTTGCCCTGCATAGACAGTAGAACTGGAGCATCCATTCATCCACAAGGCAACCTAGGTAGGCTCCTGTGACCTGGTAGATGTTTAGGGGGCCAACAGAACCTTTATTTTCCTGCAGTAAACCAGGGGGAAAGTGCAGCTGGTTAGGGAAGGATGTATTTGCAGTCAGTTGGGGTCTGATGGGGATGGGCTTTGCCAGTACAGGCAATAGAAATGGGACACCTTCTCAATGGCTCTTGCCATCCTTATCAATGGCAATCTAAAGAATTGGGAAGAGAGGAGAGGGCTGGGGACAGGTTCACTTTAATGCCCCTTCCTCAGCAATACAGTCACATTTTCTTTGCTCCCTCGCTGCTGCATTCAGCCACTAAAAGCAAGGAGAAGAAGCACTGTGTAAGCTCCAGTTCAGTCTTATCAGAGCTTACACAGGGCTGATGACCCTCCCTATCCCCATGTTATAGTTCTAGGCAAATAACCAAGCACCAGCACTGTCATGTGAGAGGAAGGGGAATGAGTTACACCCTAAAGCAGGGGGTACTTGCTTTATTTGCTGCACACAATTACAGGGAAACATAGGAAAAGTAAGTGAGGAGGGAGGTAGACATTGAAGCAAACCTGTCGGTTTTCCCTGTGCGAGCAAAACAAAGGTCTGCTTTAAAGCAAATGTTTTTGTTTTTTCATATGCGTCAGTATTGAGAGTCAACTAATTTGTATTGCTTTCACTGGATTCAGGTCCAAGTTCACGGTTCCGTCATACTCAGGGCATTGTCCTCCATCGTGATAATCACGTCACCAACCTGAAAGGAGTGAGCCAGAGCACACCAGGAGAGAGTGACGGTTTCTGTGCGAACCACCAGCGAGTGGCTGTGCCTTTGTCTGGACCAGGGGGCCAGGTAGCAGTGCTGGAGGTAAGGCTCAAACTGCTTGGCCTAAAAGCGGGCATTTACTATTGAACTGATCATATGTTGTAAATAAATACATAATGTCACTTACAAAATAGGTCACATTATGGTATGCCTTTGGGTATACCTTGTAGTGATCTGTTTGGCTGTAGCCCTACAGCAACATCCCTATTGTGTCTATCACATACTAACGCTCAGGTCTCTTGCTGCAGATTCTGGACTGTGCCAGATTATTTCCCTGTCTCAGAATGATAGAAAATAGAGAGACCTGTCACCAGACCGTTCCTTTCAACATGGATCTTCCAAAAAGAATATATGTGCATTTAATGTATTTTAGATTTCAATCTTTTTTTTTTAATTAAATTTTTAATTAGTCAAAGATCAGAAATTCAAGTACAATCTAAATATCTCATATCCAAAAAAAATAAATAAAAATAAACGCACATGTATTCTCCACATCAAGTGTAGTTGGGAACAAGTGTCAAAAATATTCATGTAAAATATACACCAGTTTAACTACAAAAAAATTTTTGATCAATTTTCACCAGACATATATATTCCCCTTATAGTAAAAGTTTTGGTGGATTTATAAGCTCAACTATCAATAATAGCCATTAACATTAGTTAAAATAGTGAAAGTTTTGCTTCCTTATGTGGGTCAGAATAGACACAGTTAGCATCTGTTTCAAAGGGGGGGAAAAAGGGGGGGGGGCCTTGTAGGCCTATTCGGAATGTCTGAGAGCTTAACATAACGGAAAGCGTTGGCAATGTCAGCCTGGAAAGTAAAGAGGGCCCCCTAGGACTAGTCCATTGACAGATTCTTGATCCATGGATACCACATCTTATTGAATTTCGATTGATTTGGAAGGTGCAGGTAAGTTTATTGTTAACCATAATCCACTTAAGCTTGCGTTTGACGTAATCAAGCAGTATCACAGTCTGCTCCCAATGTTTCCAATAGTTATCCTGCCCGCTAAAGTCATATGCAGAATCAACTGTTTGAAGTTCTTTGGGACCTCAGGTGGTAGTTTCTAGAATAAAGCTCGTTCAGGAGATCTACGAATATGGACCTCCCTTGCCGAATGGATAAGATTAAAGATTCTGATCCAATAGTTATCCTGCCCGCTAAAGTCATATGCAGAATCAACTGTTTGAAGTTCTTTGGGACCTCAGGTGGTAGTTTCTAGAATAAAGCTCGTTCAGGAGATCTACGAATATGGACCTCCCTTGCCGAATGGATAAGATTAAAGATTCTGATCCAGAGTCGGAGTATACTTTGGGGCATTGCCAACAAATGTTACATAGTTGGTAAGGTTGAATAAAGACACCAGTCCACCAAGTTCAACCTGTGTGGATGAGGATGTGTATTTGTATATTGCGTTCACCGAGATGCCCATTGAATTTTTTTAAAACTATGGACACTTCCCACTGACACCACCGATTGTGGAAGGAAGTTCCACATAGGATGCACAATTTTCCCAATATCCGTAGAAATGCAGTATTGTCGTATAAAATGATTTAACTCATTAACTTACTTAAAGTGTAGGTTCACCTTTACAGAAAATCTGTAAGGTTCCCATCAACATTTACTGCATTGATGGGGGAATCAAGCAATTGTACAATCTATGGCTTGTTTTAGTATCTATGCCCTGCTCATGTGACATGAGCTGCTACGATCAGGGCTGCTGATCGACTGACTTTGTCTGAACAGAAATCCCCTAAACTTCTGAAGATCAGATGACCAATGCCTAGGCATTGGTAGGGTAATTGGCCAATGTGGAAGCTTGTCATTTTCTGAAAAAAGACATTACAAGATTTTTTTTTTACATTTACCATTCTGAAAGAGGCAATGTGGTCAGGTTTAGAAGGGGATTCAATTTTCAGGGAAGCTGCTTTTTTGAACATTGGAAGCTGACTCCTGATTATTTGACTTGATTCTGTTGTACTTTTTATCTAAAGAAACCTCATTACAACTCATACGGTTGATTGTGTACATGTTTTACCCACAGCTGTCACAGCCAGGACGTTTACCAGACTCCCTGCCGACTATTGAGAACACAGTGCCTGTCACAGACCTTACATGGGACCCTTTCAATCCTCAGCGACTAGTCACAGGTATGATAAAAGCCATGTCACCCTCTCATGTTGCAGACTGGGACAAGAAACAACAAAGGACAGATGATTATTATTATACAGGATTTATATAGTGCCAACAGTTTGCACAGCGCCTTACAACATGAGGGCAGACAGTACAGTTACAATACAATTCAATATCACAGGGCCCTGCTCATTAGAGCTTACAATCTAGTTATAGTGAGGCTTATGTCTGGTACACAGGGTGAGAAAATCAGACGCAAAAAAACACATTCAGAGCGATCGTTCGATGATCGAATCCTTAGTACACAGCATTTGAGAGCCAATCACCTACAGTTCATGAGATAATATCCGAAGGAACAAGCACAAACATTTTTTCTCGTACGATAACAGAATAAACGATTTTTATTTAATTGGTATAGTATTCGTCCATAAAAAAACGATTGACCAAGACTGAGCATGATCGGAAACAAGAGAACAACCTGTAAATTACTCTATTTGGAGGATGACCATTGAATACGAACAAAGATATGCGCAGAGAACTAATCTACGTTGCAGAGACCAGTGCACAAATACTCCGCCACACTCTGAACGGGTATAGCCGAAGGCGTGGCGAGCAAAGGGGTCACACGTACATTACATCACTTCCAATTACATTCTGGTACATAGCTAGGCACACAGGAAGAACATTTTTGTACGCTTTGTAGCACTCTCATGTTTGATATTAGACTAGAATGCAGAAAACCCCCAAACGATTATTTGTCTGATTTTCTTATCTCATGTGTATCAGGCATTAGGGTGATTGTATATTAAAAATACATTTTAATGTATTTTTAACTGGAAATAGAATAAGAATCTGTCTTGATGTCAGCCTCTTGTAATTCCCTATACAGCAGGGTTAGGACTAGTAATGTGTAGGACAGCACTATCAGGCTCTGATATACTTCAGAAAGATGACCTCATTATGTGGTGCTATTTATTCACTGTCCACTCAACAAACTCAAGGGTATGCTAGCTATTGACCAAGCTGTGCTGCTGCTGCTACAGTTAAAGCAGATGTAACCGTAAAAAAAAAAAAAAAAAAAAAAAAAAAAAGATCCTGTTCCTTTAAAGCACAATATACAGCATAGTGCTTGTGCAGAGTAATTTGTCCCCCTCTATGCTGCAAAATACCTGGTCGATCCTGCCTCTTCCTGTGTCCCCCTGTGTGTGCAGATAACGGTAATCATGGCTGCTGATTCATGATACCTTGGTCAGTTTAAGTGCCTCTGTCATTCCGCAGTCTCTCCCTCTCCCCCTCCCTCCCTGCCTGTCAGCAATTGAGTCAGTGCTGATCTGCTCCCTGCCCCTCCCCTCCTGCTGCTATTCTGTGTAAAATAACTCTGCCTAATTATTAGAATCCCCTCTGTTATATGAAGCTATGTTGCACAGTGTCTTTGTTTTTATAAAAATTATGCAGCTTAATACCTTATTGCAGAGCGCCGCTGTGCGGTCATGTGACATCCTGCCGCTCTTTTCCTCACCTCCTTGCTGACATCAGAGGGGAATCTCAGCTCCTCCCACTGTAGTCCTCAGATCAAAGAAGGAGAGCAGCGGGACGTCACATGACCGCACAGTGGTGCTCTGAAATAAGGTATTGAGCTGCATCATTTTATGGAAACAAAGACACTGTGCAACATAGCTTCATATAACAGAGGGGATTCTAGTAATTAGGCAGAGTGACTTTACAACCACTTTAAGGTCACATGCCTAGCGGTGCTGTCTGGTGGAGTGTCTATTAACTTTCTGTGCCGTACCTCTACTGACTGTTATCAGTTAACATTGTTTTTAGCTCTGTGAATTATAAAATACTTATTTTCAGTGTTATGGAGGAGGGGGAGTTGTTCTGTATTCCTAACCCATTTTCTGCCCTAGGGTGACAACATTGCTGCTGCTTAGATACAGTACAGTTTGTGAGCATTGTCACCCTAGGACAGGAAATATGTTACTGGTATGCTGCGTACAGACGATCGGACATTCCGACAACAAAACCATGGATTTTTTTCCGACGCATGTTGGCTCAAACTTGTCTTGCATACACATGGTCACACAAATGTCGGAAATTCCGAACGTCAAGAACGCGGTGACATACAAGGCGTACAATGAGCCGAGAAAAATGAAGTTCAATAGCCAGTGTGGCTCTTCTGCTTGATTCCGAGCATGCGTGGAATTTTGTGCGTCGGAATTGTGTACACAACTTGTTGTCGGAAAATTTGAGAACCAGCTCTCAAACATTTGTTGTCGGAAATTCCGACAGCAAATGTCCCATGGAGCCTACACATGGTCGGATTTTCCGACAACAATCTCACATCGAACATTTGTTCTCGCAAATTCCGACCGCGTCTACACGGCATTAAGATCACCAGATGAAAAGGAAAAGGAAGGAAAAAATAAGTAAAATGAAGAAAACACATGCAACCGCCTCCTCTAAAGATTGGTAAGCCTCAATATATTACATTTTTGTTCTTGGGCTTAGATGCACTTTAAATTAAATAATAGCTTGGCTTTGAAGTGATAATGCGCCTTGTTCATTCTCCTACATGGTATGCATGAATTGGTTTACATAATCATTTTTAAATCAAATTTCAGGTGGAGAGGACGGAAGGATTAAAGTTTGGATAATTCCACAGGTTGGGCTTAAGGAGACCTTCAGTGACCCTCACTCAGTTCTTATTGGTAAGAAACACATTACATGACAATGATAAAAAGTACACACACAATTCAGCTAGTCCCAGTCATACACTGAGCATACCCAGAACAGCGAGGAGTCATACATAGAATGAGATATAGGAGCACAAAGGATCATAAAATACAAGCTGGAAGACGTACAGTGGCTGTGGAATGCCCCAGGACCAGCATTGAGCAGCCTGGTTACCCTGTGGAATGATTGACCCCACACAGGTATTTACACACCTTCTAAAGTAAATATAACTAGTAGTTTTGCTTTGGATACAAAAGCTAAATTCTTTTCAGGAGAAATGCAATTTAACCCTAATTTGGTCACAGCAGATTTATGTGACCAATGCTGCCCTCCTGTGGGATTTTTTCAGAATAACTTGGTGACCCTGAGGATTGAAAGCTGATGGAGTCCAATGCAGCTTTGATGGCGAATGCAAATGTTAAAGGGCCATTCCACCGAACAGGGATAATTTAGTTATATTTAAGGTCTGGTGGCCTCAACCCTGGATCCATCTGCAAGATCGCCATGATTTAGTTCTCTTATCCTCTTATTATTTTGTCCATATTATAACATAGATTAAAATATTCAACAAGGGGAGTGGGTGTTCCTCAAAATGGCCAGAGTTGGTGTGCAGACCCAACTCATAGACCTCACCAGGAGAGTTCATGAGAGATCCAAGAAACTGTCAGCTGGTATATCTACCAAAAAAAGTCCTCTTAGGACTCATTCTCACTAGCGGTTGAACGTCTGTAATACTCCACGGTTAAGCCACACTTTTACCCCCCCAACCGCAACCCCCTTTAGCTGCAATCATGAATAAACCTGAAGCGCTGCTCAAAGCTGAGGCTTGAATATCTCCCTGCTGGTGCTCAGAAGACGGTAGCAGACCTCAGATTCTCTCATCCAGAAGTGTTAAAACTGTTTTGCATGAGACGCCGCTCAAACAAACCCAGTGCTAACAAGATGTGTGGCCTCAGCCAGAGCCTCTCCAGCCACGCCCACTGATGTTTGCCCCGCCCGCCGGGGGCTTGGTCACCTTAAGCTGTAGAGGCAGTTGTCTTTAGTGCCAGGCATAGCAGCCACCGAATGCGACTCATTCAAGTGAATAGAGCTGCTCTGCAAGCGCTCCACAATCATGGGGTTTAAAGAACTAAAGCAGGCAATGAGGAGGCGATACAAAGCCTCCTCACTGCCTGTCAGAATCTCTCTGAAGAGCAATCCAAATGCAGATCTTCAGAAAGCAAAGTTAGTGTGAAGGAGCCCTTAAAGCGGTTATATATCCGCAAAAAAATAAAAAAAAAACAACCCTGTAAGGCAAAGGCATAATGCGGTGCATACTAGCTCATTTTGAAATACTTACCTTAGATTGACGTGTCGGCATCGCATCCCGGTCACTGCTGAGGAAGCTGCGCTTCTTCTAGGTTCGCGGCTCCGGCGATGTGAGTGGCTGGAGCCACGATTACCTCACTCCCGCGCATGCGCGCGGGAGCCCTCAGTTCTGGCAAGCTCCGGCACGATACGTCGGACCTTCACTGCGCATGCGCCGCTGACGTCAGCGGCTGCATGCAAGGTAACTAAACCATACAGGTTTAGGAGATATTTATTTTACCTACAGGTAAACCTTATTATAGACTTATCTGTACGTAAAAATGTACTAATGAGGTATACAACCACTTTATTGAGACACATTGCCGATGGCTATTTAAACCTTGATTGTACCTGAAATATACTATATAGCCAGAAATATATGGACACACTCCCCCGAATGATTGCATTTAGGTCTTCCCAGTGAAGGCCATTGTTAATCATACCATAGCATTTTAGGAAATGTTGCGCTTCCAACCTTGTGACAACACATTAGGGAAGGTTCTTTTTTCTTCCAGCATGACTATGTCCCTGTGTACAATGCCAGTTCCATAAGGACATGGTTTGATGAATTTGCTGTGCAGACAGTGACCTGCACAGAGCCCTGTTCTCAACCCTATTGAATGCTTTTTATTGAGCCTGACCTCACAAATACACTTTTGGTTGAAGGGGCACAAATGCCCACAGACACACTCCAAAATCTTGTGAAAAGCCTTCCCAGAGTGGAGACTGTAATAGCCAACTCCTAATTAAAACCCATGGTTTAGGAATGGGATGTCCAACAAGCTCATATAGGGGTAATGGTCGGGGTATCCACAAACTTTTGACCCTGTAGTGTATTTCTATCATGTTGGGTGCAGCCAGTGTTTGCAGACCTTGTGATAACTATTGATGTATATTTTCTCCATTGAAAGCAAGTCTCTTTGGGGTAAACCTGGTGTACGCTTTGCCCAAGAACACCCAACGCAGAGGTGCTTAGACTGTGAAAATGCAATTTAGCCATAAATATCAATTCTAACAGATGGGTGTTCTTGGGCAAAGCGTACACCAGGTTTACAGCAAAGAGACTTGCTTTCAATGGAGAAAATATACATCAATAGTTATCACCAGGTCTGCAAACACTGGCTGCAAATCAGTGGAATGTTGATCTGGTAAATGTATGTTTAACCTCCATAAGCCATAGTACTGCAATATCATCAGGCGTGAAATATAAATGACTTTACCTCCTTCTCCCCCAGGTCACAATGAGCGGATCTACACAGTGCGATTCCACCCCTGTGCCTCCGATATCCTCGTCTCCTCTTCTTATGACATGACAGTGAGAGTGTGGAACCTGCAGGCCGGGAAAAATGTGCTGACTTTACAAGGCCATGAAGATCAGGTGAGTTTATCAGACAAGATCCACTCACAAAGGACTAACACGTGTGGGATTTTCAGAACCATATTTTGCTTGCTTATTTATCAATCATATTTTTTTTTCCTTTCAATTAAGATTTTATCGCACAAATTAGCTGAGCTAGGGCATGCGTGGTTAGGATTTTTGCAGTATTTTGTATGTGATAAGCTTATATGAGGTGACTGTACTATGTTTGTACTAATGGTGGGGAAAAAAATGTTGTACTATAGTTATACAGAGAAAAATCGGTCCTTTTTTTCTTCCACCTATGAGAAAAAGCCTACTGTGCCTAATGATAAATCCCGCCCCCTCCTCTCCCCCCCCCCCCAGATGGCAAGATTGTCCATCCTGCTGGAAAGTCTCTTAGTAGACCCAATCCTGTAACAATATGAAAAGAACTCGCTGCTCCAGGTGAAACAGATGAGCCTGATGAAATCTTCTAATGAGTGCTAGCCCTGGCCCGCCTCCGTGAGTAGTATAAGAATAAGAAGTAATGACTGCACATCGAGAAGTTCCAAATGCCATTTATTAAAAACCACCAAAGTCACACCATAGGACAACCACAGACAATCTTGGTAGACGCGTTTCACACAATAAGGTTGTGCTTAATCATTACTGTAATGATTAAGCACAACCTTATTGGGTGAAACGGGTCTACCATGATTGTCTGTGGTTGTCCTATGGTGTGACTTTGGTGGTTTTTAATAAACGGCATTTGGAAATTCTCGAAGTGCAGCCATTACTTTCTATACTGTGACCCAATCCTGTGATGGAATGGATCAAAGTACAGCAAGTATGTGAAGATCATGACTGATCATCCACATCTGTGATGATGGTCAGTTTTTTGCACAAGCTTTGCTTTTAGGGATATCTGGCCATCTATGACCAGCCTAGAAGGAATAAGTGAGGTGATGAGCATTTCTTTTTCTCACAGATCTACTCCCTTGCCTGGAGTCCAGATGGCAAATATTTAGCTACCTGCTGCAAAGATCAGCGTATTCGTATATACGAGCCTCGGGTTTCCAACCGTCCAAAGCAGGTAACTCCAACTGATGTGATTAATTACTAAGTATGTTTTCTTGTCTACATTAGCAGAATAGCAATTGGAACTTGTTTGGAGTCTTATTACTCAGGTTAACACAATGCTTCCCTCCTCTATATCAGTGGTCTCTAAGCTGCGGCTTGTGGGCTGGATGTGGCCCTTTGCCTGTCTTTATCCAGCCCTTGGGGTACTATTCCTCTCACTGACACAAAGGATGAGGCATTATTCCTTCCACTGACACCAACAGTGGGGCCTAATTCTTCTCACTGACACCAAGGATAAGGCATCATTCCACTGACTCTAACAAAGGGACACTTTTCCTTCCACTGACTCCAACAGTTTGGTCACTATTCCTCCCATTATTATAAATGATGGAACATTATTCTTCCTACTGATTCCAAAGATAGTGCACCCTTTCACCGGATTATACCAATGATGGCCATATTCCTCTTATTAAGGCCGGCCATACACGGTGCAAATTTCTTTCCTGCAACCACGGGTGGCAGAAAATTTTCTTGATTCCCCCATCAACACAGACAGTGCTGATAGGAGAATCCCTCCTGCCGAGCAATTGTCTGCTCCCGGCCGGGGGGGAGCTGTCCCCGCCGGGAGAAGACCGTGATGATCGTAAGTGAGTCAGGCAGGCTGGTTGTACCCAAGTTGATCGATCGATCAGCTTGGTACATTCAGCCTGCCCATTAACGGTTCGAATCTCGACCAGTTTCTGCTGATCCAGCCGAGATTCGAACCGTGTATGGCCAGCCTAATAACAATTATTGGGCACTATTTCACCTACTACTGACTACTAATTTTTTTTACTCCCACTGACCACCAAGCCTGAGGCATTGTTTACTCCCAATGGCCACAGTCTGACCCTTCTAAAACCTGAAGGAGAATAAATTGGCCCCTTGCTTAAAAAGTTAGGAGACCCCTTGCTCTATATGACCCCATTGACTTATATAGTGGAGAGGAGCTTTGTATGTGATGGAGCTCTGATTCTTTCAACAGGAGGGTGCTGGGCCAGAAGGTGCCCGAGGAGCACGAATCCTCTGGGTGTGCGATGGTAAATATCTCCTCGTGTCAGGGTTTGACAGGTAAGAGATTTTTGTAAATGTGATATTTTTTCAGTATATAGTGGAGTGAGCAGTGAGGCATCTTATGACTCTCTCTGATTACTTTATATTTTGCAGCCAAAGTGAACGCCAGCTGACTTTGCATTGTACAGAAAACCTGTCACAGGGTCCTATAACCACCATCAGTCTGGATGTGTCACCTTCCACTCTTATCCCGCACTATGACCCAGACATCGGCCTGCTGATACTCACTGGGAAGGTAAGCATACTGGGGTCACATGTATGGGTGGAGGTACAACAGAAAGTGCTAAGTGGTACATAATTTGGACAGTACAAAATGGAATACATGAGCAAATAATCATACGTATTTTGTGTGCCTGACATTCCTGTATAATAATAATGTTGTAGCTTATGTCTAAAGAGACACATCCCATGTGTGTTTTCTTAGGGTCATATCAAACCAGTTACTTTGTAGCAGAGATCTGTAGCAAATACAAATTTCTCTGAGTATTTTCTCTAGTAATTTGTAGCTGGCTACAGAGTTGCTGGTTGACTACAGGTCTCATCTAGACAGCTACAAATCCCTTGTGTCCCATGATGGTCAGCAGCTGCATTGGATAGCATAAGGAGCTACTAAAGCAAGCGATCGCTGCTTACAAAATCGCCTTCTTTTCTTAAGCTTGGCATACATGGTTAGATTTTATTTATTTTTTAATTAACCTGATCAATTAAAATTTTCCAGCGTGATCGTTCAACAGAAATCATTCCCGCTGAACTGGCCCAATTTCGATCCATCTGTACTCACTTATAGGTTTTACATTGCCATACATTTATGTGGCTGAGCAGAAGAAATAAAACTGATTTCTCCATCCAGCGCTCCCACTGTGGGCTATTGTCAGAATTTACAAACCATGCATGCATCTGTTAGCCCCCTTTCACACTGGGCCGCATTAGCGCTAAAGCGCTGCTCGTTTTAGCAGCTATTTAGCATTCTTTAAGCGGCGTTTTTCGGCCGCTAGCGGGGCACTTTTAACCCCAAAGAAGGGGTTAAAAGCGCCCGTGCTGCAGCGCTTCCGAAATGCTTTTCAGGCGCTTTGAAAGAGCTGCCTATTAATTTCAATGGGCAGGGCGTTTTGGGAGCGATAAATACAGCGCTCCCAAATCGCCCCAAAGATGCTGCTTGCAGGACTTTTCCTAACGTCCCACAAGCGCACTGACTGAATGAATGGGAGGCGATTTTCAGGCGCTTTACAGGTGCTATTTCTAATGATAAAAGGCCTGAAAACCACCTCCGTGTGAAAGGGGTCGTAACTTATTTATGGAGAAAAAAAAGTGTGAATGAGGAGAATACTGCATTATGACCACTAGATGGAGCAGATGAGCATACTTATTTTCTATGATGGTGCTATCTAGTGGCCATAATGCGGTATTTTCCCCATTCCATTTTTTTTTCCAGTGAACAACTCTTAAACTGCAGTTAATATAGCCTGAGAACATTCGATTTTGCCCCATTCACACAGAACAAATGTACATGCAGTTTCAATTGGCAAGCAACTATGGGAATTTTTCACACACCTATATATTTATTTTCTATGCTCATCAGCTCCATCTAGTGGCCACAATGCAGTATTTTCTTGATTCACTCTATTCTGAAACATTTAACCAGGAGAGAAAATAACTTAATAACATTTGAATTCCCTCCCCCATTTGTGCATACAGTTTCACAGGATGAATAGCTCTGCAAATTGTTTTTTATAAATACACCCCTTCTGGATCTACACAACATAATTCTAAAGAACTGTGAGACTAAATGTAGTTAATGTTGAGGTGTAAGAATGGATGTAGTAAATATCTAGGGCCCATCCACACCAGAATGCAGTGCAGGAAACCCGCATTCCGTATACATTTCCCACACTGTGTTCAAAGCGCATTGCCCTTGTGATCTGCAGCAGGTGTCAATGCAATGACACCCCAAATGGTTTGCCTGCACTGGATTGCATGGTATAGAAGTACCATGCAATATGGTTGCTCTGCATTTTTTAAAGTAGTGCATGTACTGCTTATGGTGTGGTGCAGTGAGATCTCAAATGAATGGGCTGAAAACGCACTGCACTCAAGTTGCACAGGAATCACACAGGATGACAATCGCATTCCTGTGCAATCTCTTATGTGAACTGGCCCTAAATAAAATAAAAAAAAAAAATCAACCAAAGTTTAGCAAAGATTAAAGTGTACTTACCATGCTTGGAATGACAGCACATTTACAACAAAGGACACCCAATAGAAAGCCCAGGCCACGTGCCCTGGATGCCAGAGTCTACAAAGCCCCTGACTGACTGTACTGTCTTTTTTTTTTTTTCTCTAGGGTGACACCAGATCGTTCATGTATGAGGTGGTGGCAGAAAGCCCCTACTTCCTGGAATGTAACAATATTGTGATCAGTGACCCACACAAGGTGAGACCACCAATGTTTTCATTATAAGCTTCATTATGTACAATTACATGTCAGAAACACCCGAAACTTTAAAGTATAACTAGTTTTGTATAGAGCAGGTGAGGGTTGAAAAAGCTTTAGGTTATTTTTCTTTCTCGTACATCACGGGACACAGAGTCTCAGTAATTACTGATGGGTTATATAGGGTTATCACTAGGTGATTGGACACTGGCACACCCTAGACAGGAAGTTCAACCCCCTATATAATCCCTCCCTTTATTGGGAGTACCTCAGTTTTTTCGCCAGTGTCTTAGGTGTTGGTCACAAGTAAAGTTGTGCTGAGCTCCGCTGGAATATCCTTACTAGGGGCAAGCCCTGCAACCGTATCCATTCAAGGTGTCTTTTCCAGGCTGAATTGGATGGTACCCAGGCCTCGTGTCCCAAGAAACAAGGTTTTTACCTGTAACGCTTTTCTATTTAGAGAGCTGGACCCCAGGATCCAGTATTTGTTTTTTTTCAGCCATATTCCTGGCGGGGTGCTTTACAGGCCCAGAACTGCGGATCCCCCTATTCAAGGGGGCCCCAGTCTCTGAAGGTTTTCTCTAAACGGAGCCCACCGTGAGAGGTTAAGATTGTCTCTGTTACACAGAACCCTGCAGCTGGATAAGGTAAGGGAGACTCCTCAAGAATTTTTTAATTCTAGTAGGTTTCGCCTTTAAGTAAATGTATGCTATGCCTAAAGTCGCCACCGGGGGCTGTCAAGAGCACATACCTTTCATGCCTGATCTATCTGTCTCAGTGTCCACGCTGTACGTTCCTCCAGCCGTACTCCGGGTAGGATGGGGGTTCTTTCCTTCAGGGATTCTCTCCCCACGGCTTAGAGGGTCGGGGTGAGCCTTAGCAGGGAGCGGTAGTATACCGCACCACCCGCTGCCGCCGCCATTACGGCGGCTTCCCATCCACCGGCCCTTCTCTCTCCTCCGCCCCAGCCTCCCCTCCATGCAAGATCAGAGCCTCGGCTCGTGCGGGAAAACACTCGTTTTTTGAAAAGAGCGAGGAGGGGGGCAGAAGGGGTGGTTGGAGGAGGGGGGGCGGAGCGTTAATGCAACGTCGGCGTGGTTAGACGCCCACATCGCTGGCTACACAAGCTATATCATGCACTCTTTTTCAGGTGCACACGGCTTATGGAGGGACACAGAGCTGACGGGCACATGTGAGGTGGGAGACAGGCATTTCCCAGGCAGCATTTACTTAAGCACTGGGTCTTAGTAGCAGCGGCAGTTGCTGAACTACATTGCTCAGGAGTCAGTGCATTTTTGTGGTACCTCTACCTTTGGTGCTTGGCACTATGGGCAGAAGAGGTACAAATACCCCGAAAAATAGGGGCTCTAAGGGATCTCCCTCAGGCTCTGAGGACCCCCCCTCTGCAGCACCTTCCCCCCCGAAGGACCTAGGGAAGCTGGCCAGGGTGAACTGTCGGGGTCAGGGGCTGCAACTGCTTCTGGCACTTCAGCCCCTGTATACATTACGCAGGAGGTTTTTTCCTCAACCATGAATGGTTTAGAGGAAAGGTTTGTGGCCTTAATCGCATCTTCACTCAGTGGAAGAAAATGCACTAGGTCCCCCTCTGCCACCCAGGACCCTCAAACAGAGTAACTATGGGAAAAAGGAGAGGAATCTCCCTCAGAAGACCAGGATGAGACTGATGACTCCTCTTCTGAGGAATCAAGTGAAGAAGGGCCCTCTTCAGCTTCTCAGGATGAGAAGGTGTTGGTGCAAATTCTTGCTGGATTGGTCCGCTCCACATTCAAGTTGCCCGTATCTGAGTCAGTTAAAGAACCCTCCTCTTGTTTGGGTTCACTGAAGCCTCCTCAAACTGCACATGCCTTTCCTGTTCATGGTTTACTGGAAAAGCTTATTTATTCTGAGTGGGATCACCCCACCTCCTAAAAAGTTTTTCAACACTTTATCCTATGGAGGAAAAATTTATTAAGATGTGGGGTATACCGGCGATTGATACCGCCATATCCTCCGTAAATAAAAGTCTGACTTGTCCTGTTGACAACGGGCAGATGCTTAGGGATCCAACTGATTAAAAAAATGGAATTCCTGTTAAAAAAACGTTTTCTCCTTGGCAGGTTCAGTGGCTCAACCTGCAGTGGCAGCAATTGGAGTTTGTCAATACTTGAGAGACCATGTTAAACAGGTGCTCAAGGTTTTACCTGAACAGCAAGCCCAGGGGTTGGCCAGCCTACCAGCGGCTTTGTGTTGACGCAATTAGAGATTCTATCCTCCAGACCTCTCGCCTTACGCTTGGGTTGGTACATATGCGTAGAATCTTATGGTTGAAAAATTGGTCAGCCGAATCACCGTGTAAGAAGCTCCTGGCTGGGTTTCCCTTTCGTGGTGCAAGACTGTTCGGGGAGGATTTGGACAATTATATCCAAAAGATCTCTAGTAGGAAAAGCTCCCTTTTGCCAGTTAAGAAAAGGAGTAAACTTCCCTCCTTTAAACGGGCTCTTTCTCCAGTGCCAGGGGCATCAGCCTCCAGGCAGTCACGATGGCCTCCTCCGTCAGGCTCAAGAGTTAAATCTCAGAGTCAACCCCAGGGACAGAAGAAGTCCTGGGGGTGGAAGTCTACAAGACAAAACACTAAAGCTTCCTTATGAATGGGCGCCCCCGCTCGCTCGAGTGGGGGAAAAACTGCTAAAGTTCTCAAGGATCTGGCAGGAGGATTTTCAGGACAGATGGGTAGTCTCCACAGTAACGCTAGGTTACAAAACTAGAGTTCCGAGAATTCCCCTCTCCTCGCTTCCTCAGATCAAATGTCCCTAAAGACCCAGAGAAAAAGAAGTCTCTCTTTCTAGCATTGGAGTGAGTTTTGTCGCAAAAAGTTACTATGCAAGAGCAGGGATTGGGGTTTTATTCAAACCTTTTCACGGTACCAAAGCCAAATGGGGATGTCAGACCCATTCTAGATCTCAAAGATCTAAACCGATTCCTAAAAGTACGGTCCTTTCGCATGGATTCAATCCGTTCGGTAGTCTCCATCCTACAAGGAGGAGAACTTCTGCCGTCAATAGACATCAAGGATGCGTACCTGCATGTACCTATTTGGCCTGCTCATCAAAAATATCTGCATTTCGAAGTAGAAAAACACCACTTTCAGTTTGTAGCTCTGCCTTTCGGGCTAGCCACTGCTCCTCGGGTGTATACAAAGATCTTGGCTCCTCCTCTAGCCAGATTAAGATCCCAGGGTATAATGCTAATAACATACCTAGACGACCTGCTCTTGATAGATCGGTCGGTAGCCCGCTTGGACCAAAAATTTGGTCACCACAATCAACTACCTGGAATACCTAGGTTGGGTCTTCAACTTAGCGAAGTCTTCTTTAAATCCAGTAAGAAGACTAGAGTATTTGGGTCTGGTCATAGATACAGCCCAGAAGAGGGTATATTTACCCCAGGCAAAAATCAGTGCCATAAAGAGACTGATTCAGGTAGTCAGGGCAAAGAAGGGTCCTTCTGTTCCCCTTTGTATGAGGCTGCTGGGGAAGATGGTGGCTTCATTCGAAGTAGTTCCCTATGCTCAGTTTCATTTGAGACTGCTGCAAAACAGTATCCTGTGGGCCTGGAACAAAAAGATCCAGGCGTTAGATTTTCCGATGCACTTGTCTCCTACAGTACGTCAGAGTCTCAGTTGGTGGTTGATTCCCGAGAATCTGCTAAAAGGAAAATCCTTTTTATCAGTTACCTGGACAGTGGTAACAACAGATGCCAGTCTTTCAGGTTGGGGAGCAGTTCTGGAACAGTTGACTGTCCAGGGGAGGTGGTCCAAGACCGAGAGGACCTTACCCATCAATATTCTGGAGATCCGTGCGGCATTTCTAGCCCTAAAAGCCTGGACGCTCAGGGTTGCCCTGTCAGGATCCAGTCCGACAATGCCACAGCAGTGGCTTATATCAATCACCAAGGAGGAACTAGGAGTTGTGCAGCTCAAGAAGAAGTAAACCAGATCTTAATCTGGGCAGAAAAGCATGTGCCGTGCATATCGGCAATATTCATTCCGGGGGTAGAGAACTGGCAGGCGGACTACTTAAATCGCCGGCAGTTATTCCCAGGGGAATGGTCTCTTCACCCTGACATATTCTTGGCCATATGCCAAGGATGGGGAGTTCCGGATGTAGATCTCTTTGCATCCAGTTTCAACAACAAGATCGACAACTTTGTGTCAAGAACAAGGGATCCACTTGCATGTGGGACAGATGCGTTAGCATCCGTTCTCTCTGATTTATGCATTTCCTCCTATTCTGCTGCTGCCACGACTTCTTTGCAGGATCAAGCAGGAAAAGAAGGCGGTGCTTCTGGTGGCCTCAGCGTGGCCCAGAAGAGCTTGGTATGCAGAAATATTGATGATGGCGGTAGGTTCCCCTTGGACCCTACCGTTACGTCCAGACCTGCTATCCCAAGGACCAGTGTTCCATCCTGCCTTACAAACGCTAAATTTAACGGTTTGGCTATTGAAACCCACGTTCTGAAGAGTCGTGGGCTTTCAGGCCCTGTGATTTCTACCTTGATTAATGCAAGGAAGCCAGCTTCCAGAATGATTTATCATAGAGTCTGGAAAGCATATGTCTCCTGGTGTGAATCCAAAGGTTGGCATCCCAGAAAATATGTCATAGGCAGAATCCTTGACTTTCTACAAATGGGTTTAGAGATGAAGCTGGTATTAAGTACCATCAAGGGCCAGGTCTCAGCCTTATCAGTTATGTTTCAACGTCCACTTGCTTCGCATTCTTTGGTCCGAAGCTTTATACAGGGGGTAACGAGCCTTAATCCTCTGGTTAAGGTGCCTCTAAACCCCTGGGACTTGAATTTAGTTCTGTCAGCTTTACAGAAGCAGCCTTTTGAACCGATACATCAAATTCCCTTAGTTCTGTTGACCAGAAAATTAATTTTTCTGGTGGCCATTTCTTCTGCCAGAAGAGTATCAGAATTAGCGGCCCTTTCTTGTAAAGAGCTATATCTAATAATGCACAAGGATAGAGTGGTGTTACGCCCTCATCCTAGCTTTCTACCGAAGGTGGATTCAGGTTTTCATCTAAACCAAGATATTGTTCTGCCTTCTTTTTTTCCAGATCCCTGTTCTACAGAAGAGAGATCACTACATTCTTTGGATGTAGTATGTAGTGAGAGCAGTCAAAGCCTATCTGGAAGTGACTGCTCAGGTTCGCAAAATGGATGTTTTGTTTGTATTGCCAGAAGGTCCTAATAGAGGACAGGCAGCGTCGAAATCTACCATTGCTAACTGGATTCGACAAGTAATTGTTCGAGCCTATGGTTTGAAGCAGAAAGTTCCACCTTTTCAGATCAAGGTGCACTCCACTAGGGCTATTAGTGCTTCTTGGGCAGTGCATCACCAGGCCTCCATGGCTCAAATCTGCAAGGCCGCAACCTGGTTGTCAGTCCATACATTCACCAAATTTTATCAGGTGGATGTGAGAAGGCATGAGGATATCGCCTTTGGGCGTAGTGTGCTGCAGGCAGCGGTACGAGGTCCTCTGGTCTGATTACACCCTACTTGTGTGGTTCCCCCCCCTCAGGTAGCATTGCCCTGGGACATCCCATCAGTAATTACTGAGACTCTGTGTCCCGTGATGTACGAGAAAGAAAATAGGATTTTTATAACAGCTTACCTGTAAAATCCTTTTCTTTTGACGTACATCACGGGACACAGAGGTCCCACCTCTCTTCTAATACACTTATATTGCTTTGCTACAAAACTGAGGTACTCCCAGTAAGGGGAGGGATTATATAGGGGGTTGAACTTCCTGTCTAGGGTGTGCCAGTGTCCAATCACCTAGTGATACCCTATATAACCCATCAGTAATTACTGAGACTCTGTTTCCCGTGATGTACCTCAAAAGAAAAGGATTTTACAGGTAAGCTGTTATAAAAATCCAATTTTTTCTTACCATCTATGCCCCATTGGGTAGATTTCCTTCATTTCCCAGAAGTGAAGAAATCTCCAAAGTACAGCAAATCCCCTTTCATAGAGTTGTCACCAGAGCAAATGTCCTAATTGGAAGATTATCCCTTTATTAACAATTTAAGTGGTCATAAGGACACCCTACCCTATTCAAAACTTTAAAGAAAAATGGTTTTGGCTTTAGATACACTTTAATGTTGCAATGTCTTTTTTGCTCTGGATTAACTATTTGGACCTGTGTCAATGGGCTTTTTTTCATATGATAACTGCTTCTCTCCCCATATAAGTCTATAGGAATGCAAACACAGCTGTTGAAGGTTAAATGCATCTGTCAATGCTCTGATATTGTATTATCTTTTGTTTTCCAGGGTTTACAGTATTTGCGGAAAACAGACTGCGCTGTGCGTGAAGTGGAGGTTCTGCGTGCTTTGCGTCTTTGTGCTAGCTCACTTGAACCCGTAGCTTTCCGCGTTCCACGTGTTAAGGTGAGTATCACTTAGATCAGTGTCTCTCAAACTTTTTTTTAGTATTATGCCGCCACTGAGACCTTTCTCTTATCTTTATATATCCATTTCTCCTATGATCTTGCCAGTGGAAATTCAGAAAGCTAAGCTGCCTCCCTGACACAGCAGATTGGAATGACGGGGAAGTGGACACACACCACACACATAAAGATAGACTGTGCATAGACACAAGAGACTGTGGGGTTG
Source organism: Aquarana catesbeiana (assembly GCF_042186555.1). NCBI lineage: Eukaryota > Metazoa > Chordata > Amphibia > Anura > Ranidae > Aquarana > Aquarana catesbeiana. The sequence goes on along the minus strand of NC_133329.1, from coordinate 104,565,494 downwards.
CTTTACTAAAACTGGAGAGTGCAAAATCTGGTGCAGCTCTACATGGTAGTCAATCCACTTCTAACTTCAGCTCATTAAGCTTTGGCAGTAAAACCTGGAAGCTGATTAGTTTCTGTGCAGAGCTGCACCAGATCATGCACTCTAGTATTAGTAAATAATCCCCACTGTCAGCAGGTACAGCTGAACAATATAGCTGCCACAGTATAGTCAGGTGATACAGGTAAACCTCCACTTCGAATTATCAGTTGCAAGCTTATGGAAAATACCTCATCAATCTTAAAGTGGTTGTTAAGCCACTATCTCATCTTTATATCACCCCCTCTGTCAGATAAAAAGCTGCATCCTAGTGCCTGTGCTTTATAAAAAAAAAAACAGCATCTCCCAGCGATAAAATGACTCCAGGCTCTCAGCTCTCCCCGTGTGATATCTCCAGTGGGCGGGGCCAAGATTCTCCTGCTGACATCAGTCAGGGAGGTGGGGAGAAGAGGTGCTGAGAGCCTGGAGTCACGTGATCGCTGGGAGATGCTGTTAAAACGGATAGAAATCTTTTTTTTTTATAAAGCATAGGCACTAGGACACAGCTTTTTTATGTTACAGAGGGGATGATATACACATCAGTTAGTTTTGAAGCAGTGGGGAGAGTCGCAGATCAGCAATAGTGAGAGATGACAGGCAGGGAGGAGGAGGACAGAGGGAGACACAGAAAAGCTGCAGATAGCAGCGTATGACAGAGGCACGTACACTGACAATGGCTCAGCAGCCCTGATATATCGTGGTCAGCGTACAAAGGGGAGGGTAGAAACTGGCAGGATCAGCCAGGTATTTCAGATGATACAGGGGGCCAAAATACACAGCACAAGCACTGTGCTGTATAACATGCTTTAAAGGAACAGGATCTTTATCAATTTTTTGGGGTTAACAAATGCTTTAAGATAGCCATATAGTAGAATTTAATTTGAAATCCTCCTTTTAAGAACATTTGATTTTCTAATCTTCCTGGGGGTCATATCAACATTAATTTTTGACTGCAGTGACAAGAAAATTTAAAGCAGCAGAATGAAAAATTTTTCTCAAATTAATTTCTGACAGTGTTTGAGGTTTTATTCTGTTATGCCCGTGTGTTTTAAAATTAAATGTTGAAAGAAAATGAAAGTTTGAAGTACTTTCAAACGTCATTTGTCAAATCATCAAATGTACTGAGAATTTTTGTACAAATGTTTGTATAAAAATCTACTAGTCTTAATCTACTTAATCTAATTACAACTGTCAGATTAAATCTTAGAGGGAACACAGGGCTTGATTTACTAAAACTGGAGCATGCAAAATCTGGTGCAGCTGTGCATTGAAACCAATCGGCTTCCAGGTTTTTTTGTCAAACTTTAATCCTTTCGCTGCCAGGTCCATAACCCTTTCACTGCCAGGCTGCAGCCACCGGGATTGTGTGTGATACTGAGAGACAGGCGTCTGCCCATCAATTGAAAGCATTCGAGCGGCTACTCTGCCACCTGATTGCTCACCCCCCCAGTATCGGCGTCCTCCCTGCTATGTTTTTTGGGCTCTGCTTGCCCATCTGTGGACCTGGGATCAACATGGCGAGTGCAAGCAGCTGGGGGGGAAAAGAGAAGAACTGACATATCTCTACTCTCCTCCCCTTTTTGCTGTGACCTGGAAAGTGAAATCTATGACGTCACTTCCAGTTCAGCCTCTCGGTGTCCCCGACTCGCTTAGCCAGGAAGTAGAGATGGGCTCGGGCGTGTTCGAAATCCCACATGCCCGATCCCGCCAGGAAGCCGAAACTGCTCACTGATTAGCCGTGTGCAGTGTCCGCTTCCTGGCGGGATCAGGCATGTGGGACTTGGAACACACCCGAGCCCATCTCTACCGGGAAGGAATGTTTTGCAATGCACTCTGCATTGCAAAACATTTAGTGAAGCCCAGAAGAGACATGCAGGGTCTTTTAGACTATTAAAGAGAACTGTCACCTAAAAAAACATCACACAGGGGACTTTTTGTCCCCTAGGTGATGAAAAAAAAAATTACAGGCTCTATGCATAAATTCACTTGGGTGTGGAGTCCTTGGATCTCAATGACATTATTGTTTGATGCACTTATTAGTTGTTACTACTGATTGATATCCTTTCCTCAGGTTATTGTTGATGATGTGAGTAATTGTAAGCTTGATTGTTTGGTTCAGTAATATCCTTGTTGCTCTGTGCCCCTCAGTGTATGTATAACAGCATAACTCAATAAAAATGTATTGCTGAAAAAAATATATATTTTATTTTTTTGCAAAAAAATTACACCCAAGCATATAAGGTCAATTTAAATTGTTACTTTAAAACTGGAGAATTAAAATTAAAATCTGCTGACAGGTATAAAGTGCAGAACACAGAGAGGTACACATATTTTCAGCAACATTCAATATCCTCAATGCTGCACAAATATCAGGCTCTGATCTTTTCTTCATTATTTCTGTTTTTGTTCTTCCTGCTTCTCACACATTACTATTTGCCAGTGAGCCAGTCCAATATAGTCATGGGCCAATAGGTATTTAAGTATTTAACAACTGTACAGTAAAACCTTGGTTTGAGAGTAACTTGGTTTGAGAGCGTTTTGCAAGACAAGCAACATTTTTTACAAAACTGTGACTTGATATACAAGCGATGTCTTGATATACAAGTAGCGTCATGTCACAACTGGGTATAAAAGAGAACAGAGGCGCCTTTAAGTGTAGCAATATGGTTACATTTAATGAAGGTACAACATTTAGAAACTCACATGGTTGATGATTAATACAGACACATCTAAGTATGCAGGCATCCAGGGAAAAGCTGTCCACAGTCCATCCCCCGCACTGCCATAGACATCGTCCCTTCCATGCTTCACTCCATGAGCGATTCAAGCCTCGTTTTTAGATCGCTCTACTGCAGGGTAGTCATCCCAGTCACAATTGCAGACTGACAGCAGTGAGAGCCGGTCTATGTGAACCGCTTTACCCCAGATCCCTGCATATTTAGATGTACCTCTTAATCATCAACCATGTGAGTTGCTAAATGTTGTACCTTCATTAAATGTAACCATATTGCTACACTTAGAGGCGCCCCTCTTCTCTTTTATACTCTGTAGCTCCTGCTGGATTTTGCTTCTGATCCCCTTGTGGAGGCTTCCATTTGTGGATGGACATTTTATGGTTACACAACCTATTACATTGCTATAATCTTTTTTTATGGACTATAAACTGAAGGACTTATGAATAAATGGTTGTGGAACAAATCATTTGTTTCCATTATTTCTTATGGGGAGATTCGCTTTGATATACAAGTGCTTTGAATTACAAGCATGCTTCCGGAAGAGATTATGCTTGCAATCCAAGGTTTTACTTTTTTCCAGTTTCCCTGTATTTACACTGCTGACTTTTGCAGATACCTTTAGATGTCTGAAATTAGGCCTATTAGACATACATTATAGATGGCCTTTTTTGTTGTCTATCTGAATTGATAAAAACATGACATAGCATGTTAGGATGTGAAAAAAGCTGAAATGCTGAAAACGTAAGCTTTTTAATCTATATCTGAATTGAGCCGTGTCCAATTGGTATTATTATCATCTTCTCTCCATAGAAAGAGTTCTTTCAGGATGATGTGTTCCCCCCTACCCGTGTGACCTGGGAACCAGCACTGTCTGCAGCAGAGTGGCTCAGCGGGAAAGACAAGCAGCAGCGTACCATTAATCTGTGTCCTGCAGATATGACTCCAGGTAGGAAACGTTGCTGATCATTGCTGTCATACCCATTTGATATTCTAAATACTGTATCTGATAGAAGAAAGCAGAATGATCAGAGGGGCCACTAAATAGCTTGTACTTTAAAAAAAATATGAAGGCCACTATTGGACCTGCTTCTATGCACTCAAGTTTCCTGGCTATCTCTGCCCTCAATACATTTTTAGTTACTAAACCAGAACAATTATGCAGATCAGCAGAATCTGGGAACAGTCAGATGTCTGTATCTGCATTGTTGTCCTACATTAGTAACCCAAAGTTTTAAATCCCAAGGATGAGCCCGACAGCCAGGAAACTAGTATTTTTAGAAGGAAAAATGGCAATTTCAAAGTTTTCCTCCTGACAGGTTTACTTTAATTCTGCCCTTTTCAACCTGGCCATTCCAACTTCCATGAAAGTGTCTGAGAAATATGTAGACTGCCACTGCTGACTTTCTTCTTTGTACATGCTAGTTGCCTGGCTGTCATGCTGATCCCTTGGCTTTAGTACTTGCTGGAATACTGATCCAGAACAAGAATGCAGATCAGGCATTTTGATTTCACTCTCGCTCACCCTACTGCATACTGGTTTCAAGTCTATGACTCCAGCCAAGTAGCTTTTCCTAAGTAGGTAAAAATGGCAGCTTAGCATATATGTTTCTCTCAGTACAAGCTTCCTTTAAAACAAACCTGTGCTTTCTACTTGCAGGACAAAGCAACAGGTTCACTTTAAAGCCCCCTTACCAGCAGCAATATACTTTACAGACCCTTCACCCCTCTATTTTTTATCTGGTGATCTTGCCAGTAACACGCTTTCTGGGTTAGGGTGACAGCAGTCACTCACTGTACTGTAACTAGGACTATAGAACATGTCCTCCTTTTATTCTCATTTATTTAACATAGGAGGGGGCTTGTAGTTCAAACTTCTGCAGATCTGATAAAGCATGCACAGGACAAAGGGGGTATTTAATAAGCCAAAAAGCAAATAAACAAAGTTCAGTACTGTATTAGAGATTGCCTACACCTTAACTGCTTTTTCAGTGATGTCATTTGGATCTTCTCTTCCTAATGTTTGTTAATTCTTAAAGTGGCAAATTCTTTTTCTCATGAAATTTCCACATCTCTCACTGATCCCAGCCTGTTTTATCCTGATTATATAGCATCCTAAACCTCTATTGTATAGCATCCTATACCTCTATTATATAGCATCCTATACCTCTATTATATAGCATCCTATACCTCTATTATATAGCATCTGCTACCTCTGTCTGGGCTCACAGTTTGATTTCTCTCTCCAGTCAGCCAGGCTCCTAAAGAAGCCCCAAGCAAGAAGTTTGTCCCCTCTTCTGTCTATCTCCAGGAGAAGACTGATGAGCAGAAGAAGGAGGAGGTCTGATCCATACAGTTGATTATTTTGATATATTATGCTGCAATCATATTCCGGTTACTTATTTACTCACATAATGCAAGAGTTAAGCTGTCGGTAGACAAGAAAATATCTTGCATGAAATATCTTGAGATATCTGACCATTGTGTGAACTATCATAGCTCCACAGGGGCCTGGTCATGGATTGATGTATAAATGATAAGTTCACCTTTCTCAAAATGTTACATGTTACACTCCTATTTAGGGTGGAATATGTTCATGCCCCCGACCCCCCCCCCCCCCTTGTGACAGCGAGCCAGGGATATTCTTCCTGCACCTGCTGTCACAATTCTGCCCACACAGCCACATCATTCATTTACAGATCCCTGTGAATCAATGAACTACAAGTACCGTCAGCCTTTGTGGTTGATGGCTTGTAGTTCACAGTGAACTGCCAGGGCGCTTTTGAGCACTCTAGATAGTTTATTGTGCTTCCTGTCATTCAGTAACTGCCTGCCCATAAGAGCAGACAGCTACACAGACAGTCTGCATGAGCTTGGCATTACACCCATGATCTACTGGGGAGTAAATGCTATACAGGGTGCGGGTGCAATTCTATACAGGCTCCTAAAAAATATAAAATAAATACCTGCAAAAAAATGTGCATTTATTATTTAGTTTTGTAAAGGTGAACTTATCCTTTAAATTCACCATGTTTGTGGTAACAACCTATTCCCCATATTAAGGGATTGGCTCAGCATACATATAGATGCTTTTTTTTCTGGCACACTATACGCAATAATTATTTTTAGGGAAGCTCTATGTTGCCTGGATGTCGAAGGTGATTCCTGAGTTGGCTCATGTATGATTCTGCTTAAATATTATGTATGTTGGAAACTGAATGACCGCATTAGTCAGATTTTACCCATCACCGTGGATAGCTATATATGTTGCAGGTTTAGCCAAGTACAGCTGAAATGAATGCCAAAAGGCCTTGACTGCCCTTTTCAGCCAACCGGTCAGATTTTAGATTTGCAACTCCAACCTATTTACTTCTTTCTAAAGATATAGTCAATTTGAACGGTAAACCAGTTCTTTCTGAGAATACAACCTGAGATTTCTTTGTAGGCAAAGAGATGATGTACATTAAAAATAGATATATTTTCTGATATAATCTTTTTAATCCTCAATATTTGCTGGAAGAGTTGAGATACATTCACTAAATTACACTTTTTTTATTCAGCTACTGAATGCGATGGTGGCAAAACTAGGCAACCGGGATGATCCACTGCCCCAGGACGCCTTTGAAGGAGTAGATGAGGATGAATGGGTGAGTAAATTTTATGGCTGTGTATGTTTATTGTAGGCTTCGCTTCATAAGATGTTATAGAGACTGGACTAGATTTGGACTGGACTGGAGTAGATTTATCAATCTACATGAATAAATTCATGACATATCTGAATATATAGCATAATTTGTATAGTTAAAAAACTGCACAGTGAAGAATACGCTGAGACTGACCAGCACAGCGGAGGGGATAATAGGGACACATCTAAATGGAGATCTGTGGAAAAGTATCATTGAACACATCAAGCGGTATTATTAGTTATGGGTGAGGTTCTGGGTTTAACACAATAAAGTGTTAAGACCCCTATCGGTTTTAATGCTGGCTTTGTCTCTTCAGGGAGAATTCTTTTCACTTCCTGTTGTAGGGATGCAAAAAGAAGTAAGAGGAAATCTCTCCAATAATCCCCTCTAAGGCTCACCATATACGTTTACTGTAGACCACTTTAGTTCAGCCCACAGTGGTCTGAATGAGAAAATCAATCGATCGCCCCTTCCACACTAAGGCTTGGGTTCACACCATTGTGAATTGGATGTGGGATTCCCACATCCAATTCACAATTGCAGGAGATTTTGACCGGCTCTCCATGAAGCCGGTTCACATATCTCCGCAGCAGGTCTGGTGCGTCTTTTGGTCCGTTTCAGGTCCGAATTCAGCCCAAAAATCGGGCTGAAATCGGACCTGAAACGGTGAACCAGGACAAACCAGACCCCTGCTGTGAGCTCTGTCACTGCTGTCAATCAGCAGCTCTCCGCTCTGCCTCCTCCTCACTCACTGGAGCGCTGAGCTGTGGAGGGACGGGGAGCCCCCGGCTCAGTCACTCAGCCGCTTGTTGAGAGCCTCAGCGAGGTGTCAGTCCAGGCACCTGGCGGATCCCAACTCCCATTGTCAGGATGATGCAGTGCCTAGACTGATTTCTGTGACGTCAGCAGAGAGCGGTCTTCAGCCCACTCTCTGCTGAAAATGGGTTACAGGAGTGCAAAACTAATTGCACTCCTGTGATCCATAGGAGAAGTACAGCCAAACTTCTCCTTTAAGAAAGCTATACCTGTTCTAGGAGCCCAGGAAAGTTAAACATTTAGGAAGGTGTCTAACACTTCGAGACTTTGTTTTCAATGAAAGTATGGGTTTCCTGCCTCCCAGAAACTTCTGCACTGTAGACTGCACTGATCAGCTCTGGAGTTCTGTATAAATGTAACCCGTGCTTTGTTAAAGTCAAACTACAGCCAAAACTCTTCTTTTTAGTTCTTTTTAGAACCTCTGGTATTTTTCTGCTATCTGTGCACCCACTATGGAGATTTATCTTCACTTCCTGTTCCCATGGCCACACAGGAAGTGAAAGGAAATCTCAATGAGGGTACTGACTGCAATTAAAAAAAAAAAAAATCAGCAAAGGTTCTAATCCCATAATTCCATTTTAACTTTAGTATACTGTGTGTGTGTGTGTGTATATATATATATATATATATCTCATATATTTACAGTGGGGATGGAAAGTATTCAGACCCCCTTAATTTTTTCACTCTTTGTTATATTGCAGCCATTTGCTAAAATCATTTAAGTTCATTTTTTTCTTCATTAATGTACACACAGCACCCCATATTGACAGAAAAATACAGAATTGTTGACATTTTTTGCAGATTTATTAAAAAAGAAAAACTGAAATATCACATGGTCCTAAGTATTCAGACCCTTTGCTCAGTATTTAGTAGAAGCACCCTTTTGATCTAATACAGACATGGGTGTTTTTGGGAAAGATGCAACAAGTTTTTCACACCTGGATTTGGGGATCCTCTGCCATTCCTCCTTGCAGATCCTCTCCAGTTCTATCAGGTTGGATGGTAAACGTTGGTGGACAGCCATTTTTAGGTCTCTCCAGAGATGCTCAATTGGGTTTAAGTCAGGGCTCTGGCTGGGCCATTCTAGAACAGTCACTGAGTTGTTGTGAAGCCACTCCTTCATTATTTTAGCTGTGTGCTTAGGGTCATTGTCTTGTTGGAAGGTAAACCTGAGGTCCTGAACACTCTGGAGAAGGTTTTCGTCCAGGATATCCCTGTACTTGGCCGCTTTCATCGTTCCCTCTATTGCAACCAGTCGCCCTGTCCCTGCAGCTGAAAAACACCCCCACAGCATGATGCTGCCACCACCATGCTTCACTGTTGGCAGTGTATTGGACAGGTGATGAGCAGTGCCTGGTTTTTTCCACACATACCGCTTAGAATTAAGGCCAAAAAGTTCTATCTTGGTCTCATCACACCAGAGAATCTTATTTCTCACCATCTTGGAGTCCTTCAGTTGTTTTTTAGCAAACTTCATGTGGGCTTTCATGTGTCTTGCACTGAGGAGAGGCTTCCATCGAGCCACTCTGCCATAAAGCCCCGACTGTTGGTGGGCTGCAGTGATGGTTGACTTTCTACAACTTTCTCCCATCTCCCGACTGCATCTCTGAAGCTCAGCCACAGTGATCTTTGGGTTCTTCTTTACCACTCTCACCAAGGCTCTTCTCCCCTGATAGCTCAGTTTGGCCGGACGGCCAGCTCTAGGAAGGGTTCTGGTTGTCCCAAACGTCTTCCATTTAAGGATTATGGAGGCCACTGTGCTCTTAGGAACCTTAAGTGCAGCAGAAATATTTTTGTAACCTTGTCCAGATCTGTGCCTTGCCACAATTCAGTCTCTGAGCTCATTAGGCAGTTCCTTTGACCTCATGATTCTCATTTGCTCTGACATGCACTGTGAGCTGTAAAGTCTTACATAGACAGGTGTGTGGCTTTCATAATCAAACACAGCTGGACTCAAATGAAGGTGTAGAACCATCTCAAGAATGATTAGAAAAAATGGACAGCACCCGAGTTAAAAAATATATGAGTGTCACAGCAAAGGGTCTGGATACTTAGGACCATGTGATATTTCAGTTTTTCTTTTTTAATAAATCTGCAAAAATGTCAACAATTCTGTGTTTTTCTGTCAATATGGGGTGCTGTGTGTACATTAATGAGGAAAAAATTAACTTAAATGATTTTAGCAAATGGCTGCAATATAACAAAGAGTGAAAAATTTAAGGGGGTCTGAATACTTTCCGTCCCCACTGTATATCTCATATAATAGACCGCATGCTAGCATATTACCTTGTTCCTGTTTACACACATTATTGCACATAGAGCAGGTTTTGGCTCACAGGTCTGTGTTTTGTCTCTTCCAGGATTAGCGGTGACCCCTGATGCTCCCAGCTGCCTGTTCACCTCTTCCCTCTCTCCCGTGTAACTGGAAATGGCTCGGAAGGTGGGTCAGCGAATACATTCCAATCCCAGGGAAAAATAAACTCAGGCCAATTGTTTACACACTCCCAGCATTCCTGGCCAGTCACAAACTGGACCTACATGGTACACAAGAGCTGTGCACTGTGCGCCAAGTACACAGGCATCACGAAAAGCCGGTCATCTGACTTGTGAGATCATTGTACAGTGTTTGCCTGTCGTGTACAAGAACGTGGTCCACTTGTGATATTACAAGCACAGATGTCATTTCCTTCTTACCACCCCCCTTTCCCCATTACTCTAACCGTTTACAAAAGCAGACATCTCTATTCCTTTCCTTGCTGCATGACATATTCAGTTAATGTCCTAGACTAGCTGCTTAACTGGTTCAGTCCACCCAAAACTGATACTGACTCAGCCGCCAGTTTCTTATATGAGGGGATTCTGTCATCAAGATCTGGTACCTATTTTGAGAGCTTCTTTTGCCCCCTAGTTAATTTTTCAGTTACTTTATTGTGTTGTTCATTGGAAAGCTCTCATGTCAAGCTTTTTTCTAAAAGGTCTATTAAAAAAAAACACATGATCAGTTGGGCAGCTCCCGCCCTCTGTCCAGAACTGCAGGTCCTCCTGCCCCCTGCACTTCTGATAGGAATTATATTTTGGGTGTGGCAGTAGAACCTGCAGAGGACACAAAGGCTGAATCCTGTCTCTGCCCTGCTGAACATAGGACTGTGCAGGGGGGCAGAGAGTAAAAAGGGGCACTGTGATTATAGAGAAAAGGGGGGAAGGGGGCATGACTGCAAGGGGCACTGTGATGGGGGACTGTGATTGCTAGGGGCACTGTAATGTATACAGGCACTGTGATATAAAGGGGACTGCACTGTAATTATTACAGTGCCCCTTTATAGTGCAGCCCCCTTTATATCACAGTGCCTGTTTACATTACAGAGTGGAGGACCAACTCCATGAATGTCCCATCACCAACCGTCCCCGCGAACACCCGCCCTTTCCCTGGAAAAATGGGCTGCTCAATCTAAAATGTCCGCAGCTATTTTTTTTTGTCCCAGTCCGGGCCTGATAAGAACTGTGGCCAGGGACAAGTATGTGCATATTTGGTGTCCTGACACTTTTGTAGCTTCATATTTGTTAGTGACTCGCCAAGAAGCAAACTGAAAAAAAGGATTGGAATAAATGGAGGATCTGTCCTTTTGGTTGATATTATCTTTCATACTTCAAAATTTAGGCCCCTTTTCACATAGGGTGGACTGCGTTCCTGATAAGAAGGGGATCAGCTGACAGATCCCCCTGCTGATTGGGGCAGAGCGGGTGGATGACAGGTCCGTATCCACTTAGTTTATGCATAGCAGACATGGACAGAGCCCGCTCTGCTGTATGGGTGGCCTGGTGTAATTGGACTCTGCTCTGTCTGTTTTCACCCAACTACCCTCTGATCCAATCTGCCTACATGGAGAAGAAAGGATCTCCTTACCTTTGTATTTGGCAGACCTGATCAGATCGGAGGTAGGCAGATGTAAACGGACACAAGTCTGTTTATACCCGCTGGCCCATAGGGGTGAATGGACTGCCTTGTGAAAGGGGCCCAAATGTAAGGTCCCCCAGTAGTTGGCGAGGCACCTATTGCCCAACAAGAAGCCTAAAAACCACACATATGTCAAAAGGCTACAATATGGAACACGTGCTTCCTACCCAAATAGCCATCACCAAGTAAAGATAAGTGCCTAACAGTTTGTACGTTCAAAAACAAGTCAGCAATGGAAGTGTCCATACGCTGATGCTGTCATTGCCTCTTTAAAGGTTTATTCTGTCCAGTACTGATATTCTGGTTATGGATAGCCACTTATGAGTTCAATCGTCCACTGACTTGTCACATTTTGTGGTCTTCTTAAGTAAAGTCTATCTGCTGGAGATCCTGGTTCTACATACCAGCCATGGACATTCACTTGTTGCATCATGAGAAATTTCAGTCCACCTGTAATCATTGTAAAATAAATTAAAAGTGCAAAAAAAATAGCAAGACCCCATTACAGTGGCCGCATATGGTGAGTATAGTTGTAGCCTCACATAGTTATATAGTTACATAGTAGGTGAGGTTGAAAAAAGACACAAGTCCATCAAGTCCAACCTATGTGTGTGATTATGTGTCAGTATTACATTACATATCCCTGTATATTGCGGTCATTCAGGTGATTATCTAATAGTTTCTTGAAGCTATCAATGCTCCCCGCTGAGACCACCGCCTGTGGAAGGGAATTCCACATCACATGCATAAAGCACCAGAATCCTAAAGAAAAGTAAGAACCTGGAGGGTGAGCCAGCCATCGAGCATCTGTTGAAAGCTCAAACATCAGTTTTCGGGGACTAACATTTTACTGAAAAAGTCTGAAATAAGGGAACGAGTCTTGTGAGATGTTCTGGTGACTCCCTGTCTAATGTTTACCTGCCATATAGAAGCCATATACTTTACTAACACAGGGATTACCGGCGGCACTGCCAAATCTGCCCTGCAGAGCGGGGTCTGCCTTATACTTCTAATAAAATTTACAAAATGTCACTCTGTGTTGTCTTTGTTTTGTTTTTTTTTTCTTGCATTTATTTATTTATTCTTTCTGGTACAATAGTTTTTATTCAATAAAACAATACCAAAGTACAGGTCTGAAGAAAAGAAAGGAAAAAAACAAAACATTATATTTCACGTAAATACAAACAAAACTCTTTTTTAAAGTGTAAAAGCAAATAGTAGAAGCATCCGGCATAAGTGCCAGAAGTGGAAATGAATAACTGGATTTGGAGGTCCAAGACATGGTGAGACTGACAAACAAACAAACAAAACAAAAAAACAAAAATAAAAAAAATAAAAAGGGGGTGTGGAGTAGGGAGGGACTGGGTGACGGAGGGTAGGGTGAGAGACAAGTAGGAGGGGAAGGGAAGGAGAAACGGACTCTTTGGTTTTTTTAACCATTAATAGGCATCTGTGGTCCTATATAAAGTACTATTTTCAGCTACACCTCACTTTAGGTAGCTCTTAGACCAATCAATGGCATTGTCAGACCTATAGCCAAAGCAGACTTTGGGACTGCTATGGGGCCCGGAAGCACAGGGGGTCCCTGCGCTGTCTGGCTACACAGGAGTTACCTTTGGGATGGAGCTTAGAGAGACAGGAGGGGCATATCACAGGACCCTGACAGTCAAAAAAATGTCTGACTTTTCAGAGGGCAGTATAGCAGTACTTGACAGCCCTTCAGGTGGCGCTATTTCCCTTTCCTGAATGCCGTCTTTTTCTGTGTGTGTGTGTGTTTGTTCACAAAAAGCAATATTGCATTGAGGGACTGAGCCACTACTGTGAGGCAAGCATTTATCAGCATGAGTACAGCTCTGCCCAGCTGTATTGTTACAATTCGGGGGGAAGGACCTGGTAAAACCACAGTTTAGTTGCCTGGTTCTACTGTCCCCTAGCCACTCATCCGAGAGAGCTCTTAAGCCAGCCATAGATGAACTGAAATTCAGTCGGTTCAGTAGGAACCGGACAAATTTTGATCCATCTATGGTCAGGCCTGTTGTACTGAAGTTGATCTTGAATTCAGTACAACCAGCCTGTCGGGTTTTTTCATACAATCACTGCTGCTAGCTATAACTGACAGCAGTGATCATTGTATTCTAATGGCAGGGAAACCTTCCGCTGTCATAACACAATAGCACTGTGAGAGGAATTCCCCCATCAGCACTGACTGTGTTGATGGGGGAATCGAGCAATTTTCTTCAGCCTGTGGGTAAGCGACTTTTTACTATGGTTTATACATGGATCCATGTATTCATTGATTTTTAACCCCTACAGGGGGGGGAATGTTGAATTGTTTTGGTGTGCAGATTAGTCGACATACAGTATCTCACAAAAGTGAGTACACCCCTCACATTTTTGAGGGGAGTAAAACAGGTTTTGCATGAAGGTAAAAAAACCTTGTTGCTTTACAACCACTTTAATATGACTCCTGTGTCATTTTCTACTACAGTATCTCACAAAAGTGAGTACACCCCTCACATTTTTGTAAATATTTTATTATATCTTTTCATGTGACAACACTGAAGAAATGACACTTTGCTACAATGTAAAGTAGTGAGTGTACAGCTTGTATAACAGTGTAAATTTGTTGTCCCCTCAAAGTAACTCAACACACAGCCATTAATGTCTAAACTGCTGGCAACAAAAGTGAGTACATCCCTAAGACCCCTTTCACGCTAAAGCGCCAGTCGTTTTTGCGGTGCTGTAGCGGCGCTTTTCGGGTACTAGCGGGCAGTTTCTTTAAGGTCACATGACAACGTGACCTTAAAAAAAATCCAAAAAACACCAGTTTTGCAGCGTTTTTAAGGCAGGGGCATTTTAGGAGGGCTTTTTACAGCCTCCAAGCCCGCCCCAAAGATGCTGCTTGCAGGACTTTTTTTAACGTCCTGCAAGCGCACCACCCGAGTGTGAAAGCACTCATGCAGATGAATGGGAGGCAGTTTTCAGGCGCTGTTTTCTAGTGCTAAAACACCTGAAAACTGCCTCAGTGTGAAAGGTGTCTAAGTGAAAATGTCCAAATTGGGCCTAATTAGCCATTTTCCCTCCCCGGTGTCATGTGACCCGTTAGTGTTACAAGGTCTCAGGTGTTGAATGGGGAGCAGGTGTGTTAAATTTGGTGTTATCACTCTCACTCTCTCAAACTGGTCACTGGAAGTTCACCATGGCACCTCATGGCAAAGAACTCTCTGAGGATCTAAAAAAAAGAATTGTTGCTCTACATAAAGATGGCCTAGGCCAGTGATGACGAACCTTGGCACCCCAGATGTTTTGGAACTACATTACCCATGATGCTCAACTACACTGCAGAGTGCATTAGCATCATGGGAAATATAGTTCCAAAACATCTGGGGTGCCAAGGTTCGCCATCACTGGCCTAGGCTATAAGAAGATTGCCAGGACCCTGAAACTGAGCTGCAGCACAGTGGCCAAGACCGTACAGTGTTTTAACAGGACAGGTTCCACTCAGAACAGGCCTCGCCATGGTCGACCAAAGAAATTGAGTGCACATGCTCAGCGATATATCCAGAGGTTGTCTTTGGGAAATAGACGTATGAGCACTGCCAGCATTGCTGCAGAGGTTGAAGGGGCGGGGGGTTAGCTTGTCAGTGCTCAGAGCATACGCCACACACTGCATCAAATTGGTCTACATGGCTGTCATCCCAGAAGAAAGCCGATTCTTAGGATGATGCACAAGAAAGCCCACAAACAGTTTGCTGAAGACAAGCAGACTAAGAACATGGATTACTGGAACCATGTCCTGTGGTCTGATGATAAACTTATTTGGTTCAGATGGTGTCAAGCATGTGTGGTGGCAACAAGGTGAGGAGTACAAAGACAAATGTGTCTTGCCTACAGTAAGCATGGTGGTGGAGTGTCATGGTCTAGGGCTGCATGAGTGCTGCCGGCACTGGGGAGCTACAGTTCATTGAGGGAACCATGAATTCCAACATGTACTGTGACATACTGAAGCAGAGCATGATCCCCTCCCTTCGGAGACTGGGCCGCAGGGCAGTATTCCAACATGATAAAGACCCCAAACACACCTCCAAGACAACCACTGCTTTGCTAAAGAACCTCATAAATATAGACCTTCACCATGTCAGTGTAGTGAAATTGCCACATCCCTATATATGTAGAAAAGTAGTTTGTACCCCCCCAAAAGGGAATTGGGACTTTAAATTGGCAAAGACACTAGAAATTGATTAAAAATCTGAATGTATTATACAAATAACATGTACATTTTGTAAAAAAAAAATCATCTAAGCATGATGATTGTAGAACCAGACATTAACAAAGACATGATTACAGGCATACCCCACTTTGTACTATAAAAATAATAAAACAAAGAACACAAAGGTATGTAATATCTTGCAATAAATTGTATGATATAGTAGGTATCACTCCATTGTCCGTTAGTACTTTCCGGTGTCCGGCATTCTGATGTCGGACACTGGAAAGTACTAACGGACAATGGAGTGATACCTTCTATATCATAGTAATCATGTCTTTGTTAATGTCTGGTTCTATAATCATCATACTTAGATGATTTTTTACAAAATGTACATGTTATTTGTATAAGAAATTCAGATTTTTAATCAATTTCTAGTGTCTTTGCCAATTTAAAGTCCCAATTCCCAAAAGGGGGGGGGGGGGGTGTTTACAAACTACTTTTCTGCTAAAGAAGCTGAGGGTAAAGGTGATGGACTGGCCAAGCATGTCTCCAGACCTAAACCCTATTGAGCATCTGTGGGGTATCCTCAAATGGAAGGTGGAGGAGAGCAAGGTCTCTAACATCCACCAGCTCTGTGATGTCATCATGGAGGAGTGGAAGAGGACTCCAGTGGCAACCTGTGAAGCTCTGGTGAACTCCATGCCCAAGAGGGTTAAGGCAGTGCTGGAAAATAATGGTGGCCACAAAAAATATTGACATTTTCACTTAGGGGTGTACTCACTTTTGTTGCCAGCGGTTTAGACATTAATGGCTGTGTGTTGAGTTATTTTGAGGGGACAGCAAATTTACACTGTTATACAAGCTGTACACTCACTGCTTTACGTTGTAGCAAAGTGTCATTTCTTCAGTGTTGTCACATGAAAAGATATAATAAAATATTTACAAAAATGTGAGGGGTGTACTCACTTTTGTGAGATACTGTATCTGGCAATTTGCTTTGTACAATATGGGTGTACAGTTTAGCATAAGTCCAGGGGGTAGAGGCTTGGAATATATATGCATACATGCCCCATGACAGTTGTCTGTTTTAATTATAATAGGGGAAGGTAATTTGTTATATTGGTAAAAAGTATCCATGTTTTCGATAATAATGTTTTTTGACATTTGAATGCAAATATGTTCTCCTTGTTCTTTCCTTATTTGTTTTTTGATGAAGTGTCACTTTGTACACTTCATATAAAGTGAGCAAAAAAAAGAATAAAAAAAAACAGTGCTATCCAATAAAACGCACATCACACTGCCTCCTGTCACAAAGCACTGCAGCTTAATCCGCTCTGTGGGCAACAGCATTTTGGGCTGCGGAGCAGTGCAAACGGGCGCTTAGTGTACTAGAACAATTAGCCTAGGTTCACACTGCTGCGGGATAAACTTGCACAATTTCATACCCGCATATCATTCTGACTTCAGGGGGCGATTTCAGAGACATCTGTGCGGGTTCTCGCACAGATGTCTACTGAAATCGCACACAAAGTCACCAAAATTAGTACAGAAACTACTTTTGAGAATCGGTGCAGCGCTGAAAAGTCAGTGTCACACCAATTCGGACGGTGCTATTGCCGACAATAGCCACCGATTTGGCATGCGATTTGACAATTATGATGCAGTAAAGCGGCTGGGAGTTCTGGACTCGAACTGGAAGGTGATGTCACATGCTGATGTGGGCCCTTTATCAGCCCTCCTAATCTAGTGCAAAGAACAGTCTTCTTGAATCAGCCTTCATCACAAATCCACAACATGGTAAAAATGAAAGGGTTTGCATAGCTCAGCCTACAATGAAGAATAACGTTTTTTTTTTTTATTGGATGTTATGGAATTAGGACACACAGATACTGACAGCACAACACTGACTCAAAAAATAAAGAACGAATATGCCTAGCCTGATGCATGCTAAAGATTTCTATTTTGTAGGCAACATTTTAAAATTGAAAACAGACAGCGGGAGGTACAGCCCTGACTACACTGCCTAATAAAATCACCCATAGCCGTTCACCTATTATACATAATGGCTACATATCAGGAATGTTGCTGGTAAACGTGGGTGTCCTTTTCACGTCAAGCATATGAAATTCAGTAATCAATCCCATGTAAGATCTTTTATACACAAACCGTGATAATTTTAACATCGAGTTATATACATGGCTGACATCTCTGGATAGGACTCCAATAGATATTTACACAAAATATCGCCATTTTCCACCAACCACTGGCATATACAGGCACCTAGTGGTCCATTCTCATTTGGTTACATTTTCATTCACTGTATGTCAGCCTTTTACAACCTTTTTACCCCAGAGGGAACCTTTCATATATTTTTAGGTTTTGGGGAGCCCCTGATAAAATTTATTGAGGTCAATAGAAAAAATGCCCCTTACAGTGGTGGCCAGTGCAAAGAATGCCCACCTTACATTGGTGATCAATGGAAAGCAGGTCCATTGCAGTGGTGGTCAGAATGCCTAAAAAGATCCTTGTTATCATACAGCTGGCTCTGCCAAGCGGCGATGGCCTTAGAGCTATGTAGGCACCATCAGATGGGAGATCAGTTAGCCACAGCTCAAGGAACCCACAACAACCTCTGTAGGTAGCCTTGTTGAGAGGGGCTTCTGTATGTAAACTGCATGTAAAATGCATAGAGAGATCTGGATCAGGATGAACGTAGGCATATCTCTGTTTGAATAGAGTGGGGAAGGGTTAGATCAAATTTTGTATTGCTGTCTGTGTCCACATTGGGGAGATTTACCCGAATATTACACTGGTGACCATTGTCAGTAAGAAAGAAAATGAGAAACACAAAGCTTTAGGCCCCTTTCACACTGGGGCGGTGGGGGAGTTGGCGGTAAAACAGCGCTATTTCTAGCGCTGTTTTACCGTCGTTTTGGCGGCTGTATTCGGCCGCTAGCGGTGCAGTTTTAACCCCCGCTGGCGGCTGAAAAAGGGTTAAAACTGCTCGAATAGCGCGGCTATAGCCGCGGTATAGCCGCGCTGTCCCATTGATTTCAATGGGCAGGAGCGGTTTAGGAGCGGTGAATACACCGCTCCTTCACCGCTCCAAAGATGCGGCTGGCAGGAGTTTTTTCCTTCTCCTGCCAGCGCACCGCTTCAGTGTGAAAGCCCTCGGGCTTTCACACTGAACAAACAGCAGCGGCTGTTTTGGGTCAGTTTGCAGGCGGTATTTTTAATGCAATAATGCCTGCAAACCGCCCCAGTGTGAAAGGGGTCTTAGTCTCCGGAGCAGACTATAGGAAAAAATCATCTAATGGGGACACCTGTTCCGGGAATAATTGTCTATGAGAGGAAATTTCCCCCACATTAGGAAATTTCTTCAAACTTCCTGTTGTGTCTTTGGGGCAGGAATTGAAGGGAAATTTCCCCAATGGTACACAGACCACAGAAAAATAACCAGGCAGGAGTTTTACCCCTCCCTTCTCTATTATTAAAGTGTAACTTTAGTGATAGAAGTCTTGCTAGATCACTTCAGGCTGGCCCCCTTTGCACATATACCTATGTAAAATTGTTAAAATAAGTGCCTATACTGTTTAAAATACAGTATAACACTGTCAAAAAGAGTGGTGTAAAATTAGGTGGCCGGCTAGTTGGATGGTGTCATATGATGGCGTCCCGTGATCGTGCCCACTGTGGGGCGTGGGCGTCTCTTTCTGTGATTGTAGTGTCCTTCGGGCACTGCTGATCGCAGATTGAGGTAAAGAGCCAATCAACGGCTCTTAACCACATGATCAGCTGTGTCCAATCACAGTTGATCACGGATGTAAACAGAAGCCTGTTATCAGCCCTCCTTTCCTAACGCTGTGAGGAAGGGAGAAGAGAGCTGATAACCGCCTTCTGTTGAAGGGACACGTGCACTGATTATCAGTGCAATCCCATCAGTGCAGCCTCATCAGCACACATCAGTGAAGGAGAAAAATTACCCGTTTCCAAAATGTTATAACAAACTAAGAAGGCTTTTTTCTTTTCCTACATTTTTGGTCTTTGTTTTCATTTTTTTTAGCAAAAAATAAAAAACCCAGTGGTGATAAAAATGTTGTTTAAGTACAATGTAGCAGGACCGCACAATTGTCATTAAAAGTGTAAGAGCTCTAAAAGCTGAAAATTGACAATTGAAAGAAGGGGGTAAAAGTGCCCAGTAGTTGGGTGGTTAATAAGCACATTCAAAACACAGGCTCAAAAATGGTATGGTATTGACAGATAGCCAAAAAAGGCTCTCAAACTATATATGTATCTTCTATATCACCCTATATAACAGCAGTAGGGTAAAATATATCTCTATCCAATGAGTGTAGTCTAAATGTCCAACACGTTTCGAGACTGATGCTCTTCCTCTGGAACAACCAAAAGAACCTTTATGTTAAAAATTAAACCCACAAATTACAAAATAACAATTCAAATGTGAATTCAGGACACAGAACAATAATATTGATCACTTACAGCACCCAGAAATAAAGCAGCAATCATTTTGCCATGGTCAGACGCACATGGACGACTGGAGATCCAAAACCAGATAAGTATATAAGCAGATAAGTATAGCATGTTTGTTATTTGAAAAAAAAAAATCCTAGCCTTACAAACACTTGAATTTATATTGAAGAAGACAACCTAGTACAAAAGAAAACAGCTCCTGACACAGTAGGCCAACAGTGGAACAAAGAGAAGGTCACATCAATACAGATGCATATTGGAAAATGGACAAGACTACGACTTACAACACTCGGTAATTGCAGCAAATAGGATAAGGTGTCCAAAATCAGCCCCACTAGGAAGAAGGCCAACAATAGTACAAAGCTTGTAAGGATTGCTTCCTCAAACGTTTCAAAATTGATTAAACAAAATTAGTGTGTGCTGTAAATTGCCTCCAGCATTGCTCCTGTTTCTTCTTGCTGGGGGCTGCCATTTTGTTGAAGCCCAGATCCCTGAGCAGCAGCTAAAGCAGAATTAAACCTTCCTATCCTTTTCAGCCAAGTAAGCTGTCATCTGTTTGATCTGCAATTACCATGGTGCTGCACATGTGATCAGTTATGACACCAGACATTTGACAATTTGGTTGAGAACATAAGCAAATATGACAATTGACATTCCTGGCATACTGGAAATGTAACTGTTTTTTTAAACTGTTAAATTGATGGGTTTAGTTCCCCATTTATCTTTAAGGGCCCTTTCACACTGGGGCGGTTTGCAGACGCTATTGCGCTAATAATAGCACCTGCAAACCGACCTGAAAGTGCCGCTGCTTTGTCTCCAGTGTGAAAGCCCCGAGGGCTTTTACACTGGAGCGGTGCGCTAGCAGAAAGGGAAAAAAAGTCCTGCTAGCAGCATCTTCGGAGCGGTGAAGGAGCGGAGTGCATACCGCTCCTTCACCGCTCCTGCCCATTGAAATCAGTGGGGCACCGCGGCGAGACCGCCGGGAAAGCGCCTCTGCAGTAAAGTAGAGGTCCAGCCTGAGGGGAAAAAAAAATTAAGTCAGCAGCTACAAATACTGTAGCTGTGGACTTTTAACCACTTCCGTACCGCCGCACATCGATATACGTCCTAACTTTGAAGAGGAATATATTTGTTATGGCAGCAGCTAGCTGCCATAACCCTGGTATCCTTTTCTTCAGCCGCCGGTCCGGTTTCCAATAATAGTGGTTTCTGTGTGGCGGAAGATCACTTTTATTGGTGGCGGGAGAGGGCCCCCCTCCCGCCGCGCACCGGAGCCATCGGTAGCAGCGGAGGCGATCGGGTCCTTCTCCTGGCTTGGTATGGAGACGAGTGAGGGGAAGATGGCCCCCACCCGTCTCCATAGCATTGCAGGGCGGAAGCAACGTCAAAACGTTGCTTCCACCCATAGCTCTTAAAGGGCCATTTTTTAATTTTTTTTTCCCAAATGACAAAATTTTTTATTTTATTTTTTTATTGCATTTTAGTGTAAATATGAGATCTGAGGTCTTTTTGACCCCAGATCTCATATTTACATGGTCCTGTCATACTTTTTTTCTATTACAAGGGATGTTTACATCCCTTGTAATAGGAATAAAAGTTACACAATTTATTTTTGTTTTAAAGTAAAGTGTAAAAATAAAAATGAAAAGGTAAAATAAATAATTAAAAAAAATAATATTTTTAAACGCGCAGTGTCCCACTGAGCTCGCATGCAGAAGTGAATGCATACGTGAGTAGCGCCCGCATATGAAAACGGTGTTCAAACCACACATGTGAGGTATCGCTGCGATCAGTAGAGCGAGAGCAATAATTCTAGCCCTATACCTCCTCTGTAACTCAAAACATGCAACCTGTAGAATTTTTTAAACGTCGCCTATGGAGATTTTAAAGGGTAAAAGTTTGTTGCCATTCCACGAGCGGGCACAATTTTGAAGCGTGACATGTTGGGTATCAATTTACTCGGCGTAACATTATCTTTCACAATATAAAAAAAAAATTGCGCTAACTTTACTGGTGTCTTATTTTTTAATTTAAAAAAGTGTATATTTTCAAAAAAAGTGCACAAATAAGACCGCTGCGCAAATACAAGTATTGCAACGACCGCCATTTTATTCTCTAGAGTGTTAGAAAAATGTATAATGTTTGGGGGTTCTAAGTAATTTTCTAGCAAAAAAAACAGTTTTTAACTTGTAAACAACAAATCTCAGAAAGAGGCTTGGTCCTTAAGTGGTTAATATAAGGACACTTACCTGTCCAGGGAGCCTACAATGTCTCTCAGAAGGCAGTGGGGGAGGGGGGGGGGAGAAAGTGCCAGAAATTACATAGTTCGCTGCTCAACGATTGTGGCGCTCTTACCCCGAAGTGGGCACTTGGTTTTGAAAGGTATCGGCCTCACCCCCCCACCCCCCCCGGAAGGGTGCCAAATGTGACAGCGAAAGGGGGGAGGGAAGCAAACAAGCTGAGCTTCCCCTTTTGGGTAGAGCTCCACTTTAAGCTGTCAACAGATCGGCCTCTACAAATTCAGCACAGTTCCAAAGCAAAAAAAGAGAGCAACTAAGCATGTGCAGAGCAGGGTGAGACCGTGCGCTACTGGATTTTAAACAGTATAGAGAGACTTCATTTTAATGTTTCACATAGCTATACCTCCAAAAAGGCACACCCTGAAGTGATCTAGCAAGACTTAATTTTCTGGATAAAGTTCCACCTTAAACATCTCTTACAAGTCAGGAGAAGAAAAAAAAAGCAAGAATCAAAAAAATCAACACTGGACCAGGGGAAAATTGTAAGAAAACTGGGGAATTTTTTTTTTTAAAAGTGGGAGGGTTAGGGACCAGCAAAGAGCATCCAGGAAACCAGAAGGCCACCCTTCAGATGGTTAAGGCCCCATTCACACCTGAGTGTGGCGTTTTTGAGCTTTTTTCCAGCGATTTGTCGCGCGTATTTGCTGGTTTCCATGCAGCGTTTTCCGGCGTTTTTGAGCTTTGGCGTTTTTTTATCAGCCAATAGGAAAAATGATCATCTGTTTCATCATTTGTTGCTATGTTGTCATCTGCATCCTGCTCCGAAAAACGCCCAAATCTGCCCGATTCGAGTGATAAAAAAGGGTCCAGAACTTGTTTGAGCTTCAGGCGTAGGGCTTCAGGCGACTTGGAGTGGAGATGTGAACCATCTCCATAGAGAATAATGGATTTTTTTTCTCCTCCAGCGTTTTGTAGCTTGAGGCTTAGGTGTGAATGGGGCCTAAGGGGTTGGTTTACTAAAGGCGAAAAAATTGTGCACTTTGCAAAGTGTAGTTGCACCAGAGCCTATTAAATGAGGTAAAACTTTACCTTGCAAAGAATACCCAATCATGAGCAAGGAAAATTAAAAAACAAAATGCATTTTTGCTTGCACGTGATTGGATGATGAAAGTCAGCAGAACTTCTGCTCATTTACTAAGCTCTGCACAGTCTATTTGCCTTTAGTAAATCAACCCTTAAGTGTCCCGAGACAGAGCAAAGTGACACATGCATTTGCATTCCTCCCAACTTTTTAGGTGGGAATGAGGGACACCTATTACCAGATGTGTATAGGCATAGGACACACCCCTTAAAGGATAAATAATTAGTTCAGCACGCAAGGTTTTTTTTTTTACCATTACTATTAATTTAGACCGCTTTCACACTGAAGGCGCTTTACAGGCATTTTAGCGCTAAAAATAGCACCTGTAAAGCACTTGTAAACTGCCTCCCATGCGTCCCCAGTGTGAAAGCCCGAGTGCTTTTACACTGGGGCCGTGCGCTTGCAAGACAGAAAAAAAAAGTCCTGCGTGCAGCATCTTTGGGGCGGGAGCCGTGTATATACCGCTCCTAAACCGCCATTGAAATCAATGGGGAGCGCTGCCGAATCGCCTGCAAATCGCTTCGGCAGTGGCACTTTTTGGTCACTTTTAACCCCTTGTTAACCCCTTCTTTGGAGTTAAAAGCGCCCCGCTCCCGCCGGCACAGTGTCGGTAAAGCGTGGCTAAAACGAACTGCGTTTACCGCTAGCGTGGGGCGGTCTTCAGTGTGAAAGGGGTCTTATACTGGCTTTTGAAATTTACAAATTTAGCAATTTAGAACTTGGATGAAAGGTTTAGCAGTGGGAAACACTTTTTGAATGAAAAAAAGTGCATTTTATATACAACTATATAGATCCGACAAAAATGAGGGACAAATGAGGAGGAACGAGGGATAGAGGGACTTTGTTCCAAATCAGGGACAGCCCCTCGAAATCAGGGACAGTTGGAACTATGCATTTGTATGCACTGCAAAACGCACATACCAGTGCACAGATGTGAACATTCGGGTCTATTCACACCAGGTATAGTAGGACTGCTTTGTACAGCTATTCCTTCGCAGTCCCACCCGTGTTACTGTGGTGTGTGCTGAAAAAAAGTAAGACAGGCCGTCTTTTTTTTACAGCGCAATGCAGCGTGAGGCAATCCACCGCCTTGCACCACATAAAAGCCACTAGAACTTAATAAAATGTTGCTGTGGGACATTTTAATAAAGTTTTCTAAAAAGAAAAAGTGATTAGCATAATGCACAGTGACCGGCTTAATGGCACTGCACTTTATCCCACCACATCGCACCACGCACCAGCCACTGTGTTGTAATACAGCAGCTGGCCTGAGGGGCCCTTACAGTGTTTATGAGTGAAGGTGTCATGTACTTATAATGTATAAGAGGGAGTGAGGAGGAGGAAGAAGGCACAAGGGGACATATCCCCCATTAAAAGGACCTGTGTGTGACTAGGAAGCTCCCTTTAGGACTGACATGAGGGGCCCTGGTTCTAATAGTATTCATGGTCTCCTAGCCTTTATTTACACTAATACACACACACACACCTGCTCCTAGCCAACCCCCTACTATTTTTCACATTGCTGCTCTCTATAAAGTACACTATTTACATGTCAACAAGACTTTGTGTATTCTGCCAGTACTCTTGCCCACTTTAAAAATGGCACTGACCGTATAGACACACCGACGTCACTTGGCCCAGAGTCACGTGGCCTGATGCAATCAAAGTATTAAAGCCTGCCCAGGAACCGGCCTTGCACGCAGCTGCGGTAACCTTGACAGTTCGTGAGGCATGGTAAGGCTCACGTGTGGGGGTACCGGGTCTGGGGGCTAGATGGGGGTTATGAGGTCACGTAAGTACCGGAAGGTGGCATGTAGCGCCTGAGCTGTCATTAAAGCAGCATGTGTAACTGGGGGGGGCGCTACAAAGCCTAGCATGTCTTACAGACCATGTACTGGTATAGAGACTTAAACGGCCTGCTGGGACTTGTGGCTCCCTGGGGCCCACATTGTGCACAGGCTGGTGACTGCCCTATGATCACTGGGGACACTGTGTGTTGGTGGTAGCGGGGGACACCCTATGTGGACGGGGGGGGGGGGGGGAGGAAACCCTATGTGGACGGGGGGGGGGGGGAGGAGGAAACCCTATGTGGGGGGGGGGGGGGAAGGACACCCTATGTGGGGGGGGAGGAGGACGACACCCTATGTGGACAGGGAGGACACCCTATGTGGACAGGGAGGACACCCTATGTGGACAGGGAGGACACCCTATGTGGGGGGGGGGGAGGAGGACACCCTATGTGGGGGGGGGGGAAGGACAGGACACCCTATGTGGGGGGGGGGGGAAGGACAGGACACCCTATGTGGGGGGGGGAGGAGGAGGAGGACACCCTATGTGGGGGGGGGAGGAGGAGGAGGACACCCTATGTGGGGGGGGGAGGAGGAGGAGGACACCCTATGTGGGGGGGGGAGGAGGAGGAGGACACCCTATGTGGGGGGGGAGGAGGAGGACACCCTATGTGGGGGGGGAGGAGGAGGACACCCTATGTGGGGGGGGAGGAGGAGGACACCCTATGTGGGGGGAGAGGAGGAGGACACCCTATGTGGGGGGGGGGGAGGAGGACACCCTATGTGGGGGGGGGGGAGGAGGACACCCTATGTGGGGGGGGGGGAGGAGGACACCCTATGTGGACGGGGAGGAGGAGGAGGACACCCTATGTGGACGGGGAGGAGGAGGAGGACACCCTATGTGGACGGGGAGGAGGAGGAGGACACCCTATGTGGACGGGGAGGAGGAGGAGGACACCCTATGTGGACGGGGAGGAGGAGGAGGACACCCTATGTGGACGGGGAGGAGGAGGAGGACACCCTATGTGGAGGAGGAGGAGGACACCCTATGTGGAGGAGGAGGAGGACACCCTATGTGGAGGAGGAGGAGGACACCCTATGTGGAGGAGGAGGAGGACACCCTATGTGGAGGAGGAGGAGGACACCTATGTGGACGGGGAGGAGGAGGAGGACACCCTATGTGGACGGGGAGGAGGAGGAGGACACCCTATGTGGACGGGGAGGAGGAGGAGGACACCCTATGTGGACGGGGGGGAGGAGGAGGAGGAGGACACCCTATGTGGACGGGGGGGAGGAGGAGGACACCCTATGTGGACGGGGGGGAGGAGGAGGAGGAGGACACCCTATGTGGACGGGGGGGAGGAGGAGGACACCCTATGTGGACGGGGAGGAGGAGGAGGACACCCTATGTGGACGGGGAGGAGGAGGAGGACACCCTATGTGGACGGGGGGGAGGAGGAGGAGGAGGACACCCTATGTGGACGGGGAGGAGGAGGAGGAGGACACCCTATGTGGACGGGGAGGAGGAGGAGGAGGAGGAGGACACCCTATGTGGAGGAGGAGGAGGAGGAGGACACCCTATGTGGAGGAGGAGGAGGAGGACACCCTATGTGGAGGAGGACACCCTATGTGGACGGGGAGGAGGAGGAGGAGGACACCCTATGTGGACGGGGAGGAGGAGGAGGAGGAGGACACCCTATGTGGACGGGGAGGAGGAGGAGGAGGACACCCTATGTGGACGGGGAGGAGGAGGAGGACACCCTATGTGGACGGGGAGGAGGAGGAGGACACCCTATGTGGACGGGGAGGAGGAGGAGGACACCCTATGTGGACGGGGAGGAGGAGGAGGACACCCTATGTGGACGGGGGGGAGGAGGAGGAGGAGGACACCCTATGTGGACGGGGAGGAGGAGGAGGAGGACACCCTATGTGGACGGGGAGGAGGAGGAGGAGGAGGAGGACACCCTATGTGGAGGAGGAGGAGGAGGAGGAGGACACCCTATGTGGAGGAGGAGGAGGAGGACACCCTATGTGGAGGAGGACACCCTATGTGGACGGGGAGGAGGAGGAGGAGGACACCCTATGTGGACGGGGAGGAGGAGGAGGACACCCTATGTGGACGGGGAGGAGGAGGAGGAGGACACCCTATGTGGACGGGGAGGAGGAGGAGGACACCCTATGTGGACGGGGAGGAGGAGGAGGACACCCTATGTGGACGGGGAGGAGGAGGAGGACACCCTATGTGGACGGGGAGGAGGAGGAGGACACCCTATGTGGACGGGGAGGAGGAGGAGGACACCCTATGTGGACGGGGAGGAGGAGGAGGACACCCTATGTGGACGGGGAGGGGGAGGAGGAGGAGGAGGAGGACACCCTATGTGGACGGGGACGGGGAGGAGGAGGAGGAGGAGGACACCCTATGTGGACGGGGAGGAGGAGGAGGAGGAGGACACCCTATGTGGACGGGGAGGAGGAGGAGGAGGAGGAGGAGGACACCCTATGTGGACGGGGGGGGAGGAGGAGGAGGAGGACACCCTATGTGGACGGGGAGGAGGAGGAGGAGGAGGACACCCTATGTGGACGGGGAGGAGGAGGAGGAGGACACCCTATGTGGACGGGGAGGAGGAGGAGGAGGACACCCTATGTGGACGGGGAGGAGGAGGAGGAGGACACCCTATGTGGACGGGGAGGAGGAGGAGGAGGAGGAGGACACCCTATGTGGAGGAGGAGGAGGACACCCTATGTGGACGGGGAGGAGGAGGAGGAGGACACCCTATGTGGACGGGGAGGAGGAGGAGGAGGACACCCTATGTGGACGGGGAGGAGGAGGAGGAGGACACCCTATGTGGACGGGGAGGAGGAGGAGGAGGACACCCTATGTGGACGGGGAGGAGGAGGAGGAGGACACCCTATGTGGACGGGGAGGAGGAGGAGGAGGACACCCTATGTGGACGGGGAGGAGGAGGAGGACACCCTATGTGGACGGGGAGGAGGAGGAGGACCGCCTATGTGGACGGGGAGGAGGAGGAGGACCGCCTATGTGGACGGGGAGGAGGACACCCTATGTGGACGGGGAGGAGGAGGAGGAGGACACCCTATGTGGACGGGGAGGAGGAGGAGGAGGACACCCTATGTGGACGGGGAGGAGGAGGAGGACACCCTATGTGGACGGGGAGGAGGAGGAGGAGGACACCCTATGTGGACGGGGGGGAGGAGGAGGAGGAGGAGGAGGACACCCTATGTGGACGGGGGGGAGGAGGAGGAGGAGGACACCCTATGTGGACGGGGAGGAGGAGGAGGAGGACACCCTATGTGGACGAGGAGGAGGAGGAGGACACCCTATGTGGACGGGGAGGAGGAGGACACCCTATGTGGACGGGGAGGAGGAGGAGGAGGAGGACACCCTATGTGGACGGGGAGGAGGAGGAGGAGGACACCCTATGTGGACGGGGAGGAGGAGGAGGAGGAGGACACCCTGTGTGGACGGGGAGGAGGAGGAGGAGGACACCCTGTGTGGACGGGGAGGAGGAGGAGGAGGAGGACACCCTGTGTGGACGGGGAGGAGGAGGAGGACACCCTGTGTGGACGGGGAGGAGGAGG
The DNA here is from genome assembly GCF_042186555.1 of Aquarana catesbeiana. Taxonomy (NCBI): domain Eukaryota; kingdom Metazoa; phylum Chordata; class Amphibia; order Anura; family Ranidae; genus Aquarana; species Aquarana catesbeiana. The sequence continues at coordinate 104,536,761 of NC_133329.1, read as the reverse complement.
AGGACACCCTGTGTGGACGGGGAGGAGGAGGAGGACACCCTGTGTGGACGGGGAGGAGGAGGAGGACACCCTGTGTGGACGGGGAGGAGGAGGAGGACACCCTGTGTGGACGGGGAGGAGGAGGAGGACACCCTGTGTGGACGGGGAGGAGGAGGAGGACACCCTGTGTGGACGGGGAGGAGGAGGAGGACACCCTGTGTGGACGGGGAGGAGGAGGACACCCTGTGTGGACGGGGAGGAGGAGGACACCCTATGTGGACGGGGAGGAGGAGGAGGACACCCTATGTGGACGGGGAGGAGGAGGAGGACACCCTATGTGGACGGGGAGGAGGAGGAGGACACCCTATGTGGACGGGGGGAGGAGGAGGAGGAGGACACCCTATGTGGACGGGGGGGAGGAGGAGGAGGAGGAGGACACCCTATGTGGACGGGGGGAGGAGGAGGAGGAGGACACCCTATGTGGACGGGGGGAGGAGGAGGAGGAGGAGGAGGAGGACACCCTATGTGGACGGGGGGAGGAGGAGGAGGAGGACACCCTATGTGGACGGGGGGGAGGAGGAGGAGGAGGAGGACACCCTATGTGGACGGGGGGGAGGAGGAGGAGGAGGAGGACACCCTATGTGGACGGGGGGGAGGAGGAGGAGGAGGACACCCTATGTGGACGGGGAGGAGGAGGAGGACACCCTATGTGGACGGGGGGGAGGAGGAGGACACCCTATGTGGACGGGGGGGAGGAGGAGGAGGAGGACACCCTATGTGGACGGGGAGGAGGAGGAGGACACCCTATGTGGACGGGGAGGAGGAGGAGGAGGACACCCTATGTGGACGGGGAGGAGGAGGAGGACACCCTATGTGGACGAGGAGGAGGAGGAGGAGGAGGAGGAGGAGGACACCCTATGTGGACGGGGAGGAGGAGGAGGAGGAGGAGGACACCCTATGTGGAGGAGGAGGAGGACACCCTATGTGGAGGAGGAGGAGACACCCTATGTGGACGGGGAGGAGGAGGAGGAGGACACCCTATGTGGACGGGGAGGAGGAGGAGGACACCCTATGTGGACGGGGAGGAGGAGGAGGAGGAGGACACCCTATGTGGACGGGGAGGAGGAGGAGGACACCCTATGTGGACGGGGAGGAGGAGGAGGACACCCTATGTGGACGGGGAGGAGGAGGAGGACACCCTATGTGGACGGGGAGGAGGAGGAGGACACCCTATGTGGACGGGGAGGAGGAGGAGGACACCCTATGTGGACGGGGAGGAGGAGGAGGACACCCTATGTGGACGGGGAGGAGGAGGAGGACACCCTATGTGGACGGGGAGGAGGAGGAGGACACCCTATGTGGACGGGAGGAGGAGGACACCCTATGTGGACGGGGAGGAGGAGGAGGAGGACACCCTATGTGACGGGGAGGAGGAGGAGGAGGACACCCTATGTGGACGGGAGGAGGAGGAGGAGGACACCCTATGTGGACGGGGAGGAGGAGGAGGAGGACACCCTATGTGGACGGGGAGGAGGAGGAGGAGGACACCCTATGTGGACGGGGAGGAGGAGGAGGAGGAGGAGGACACCCTATGTGGACGAGGAGGAGGAGGAGGAGGACACCCTATGTGGACGAGGAGGAGGAGGAGGACACCCTATGTCGACGGGGAGGAGGAGGAGGAGGAGGACACCCTATGTGGACGGGGAGGAGGAGGAGGAGGAGGAGGAGGACACCCTATGTGGACGAGGAGGAGGAGGAGGAGGAGGAGGACACCCTATGTGGACGGGGAGGAGGAGGAGGACACCCTATGTGGACGGGGAGGAGGAGGAGGACACCCTATGTGGACGGGGAGGAGGAGGAGGACACCCTATGTGGACGGGGAGGAGGAGGAGGAGGAGGAGGAGGACACCCTATGTGGACGGGGAGGAGGAGGACACCCTATGGGGAGGAGGAGGAGGAGGACACCCTATGTGGACGGGGAGGAGGAGGAGGAGGAGGACACCCTATGTGGACGAGGAGGAGGAGGACACCCTATGTGGACGAGGAGGAGGAGGACACCCTATGTGGACGGGGAGGAGGAGGAGGAGGACACCCTATGTGGACGAGGAGGAGGAGGACACCCTATGTGGACGAGGAGGAGGAGGAGGACACCCTATGTGACGAGGAGGAGGAGGAGGACACCTATGTGGATGGGGAGGAGGAGGAGGACACCCTATGTGGACGGGGAGGAGGAGGAGGAGGAGGACACCCTATGTGGACGGGAGGAGGAGGAGGACACCCTATGTGGACGGGAGGAGGAGGAGGAGGACACCCTATGTGGACGGGAGGAGGAGGAGGAGGACACCCTATGTGGACGGGGAGGAGGAGGAGGAGGAGGAGGACACCCTATGTGGACGGGGGGGAGGAGGAGGAGGACACCCTATATGGACGGGGAGGAGGAGGAGGAGGACACCCTATGTGGACGGGGGGAGGAGGAGGAGGACGACACCCTATGTGGACGGGGGGGAGGAGGAGGAGGACACCCTATGTGGACGGGGAGGAGGAGGAGGAGGAGGACACCCTATGTGGACGGGGAGGAGGAGGAGGACACCCTATGTGGACGGGGAGGAGGAGGAGGACACCCTATGTGGACGGGAGGAGGAGGAGGAGGACACCCTATGTGGACGGGGAGGAGGAGGAGGAGGAGGAGGACACCCTATGTGGACGGGGAGGAGGAGGGAGGACACCCTATGTGGACGGGGAGGAGGAGGAGGAGGACACCCTATGTGGAGGAGGAGGAGGAGGACACCCTATGTGGACGGGGAGGAGGAGGAGGACACCCTATGTGGACGGGGAGGAGGAGGACACCCTATGTGGACGGGGAGGAGGAGGAGGAGGAGGAGGACACCCTATGTGGACGGGGAGGAGGAGAGGAGGAGGAGGAGGACACCCTATGTGGACGGGGAGGAGGAGGAGGAGGAGGACACCCTATGTGGACGGGGAGGAGGAGGACACCCTATGTGGACGGGGAGAGGAGGAGGAGGACACCCTATGTGGACGGGGAGGAGGAGGAGGAGGAGGAGGACACCCTATGTGGACGGGGAGGAGGAGGAGGAGGAGGAGGACACCCTATGTGGACGGGGAGGAGGAGGAGGAGGACACCCTATGTGGACGGGGAGGAGGAGGAGGAGGACACCCTATGTGGACGGGGAGGAGGAGGAGGAGGACACCCTATGTGGACGGGGAGGAGGAGGAGGAGGACACCCTATGTGGACGGGGAGGAGGAGGAGGAGGAGGAGGAGGAGGACACCCTATGTGGACGGGGAGGAGGAGGAGGACACCCTATGTGGACGGGGAGGAGGACACCTTATGTGGACGGGGAGGAGGAGGAGGAGGAGGAGGAGGACACCCTATGTGG